>NC_056740.1:770000-845000 GCF_019279795.1 Protopterus annectens
TATTTCAGAAGAAGTTAAATTAAATGTGAACAAAAGGGCTAATATTATCATGTCTTATTAGGTTCTTAATTTACATTGGTGGATCTAAAAGTAATGTATTGTTTATATTTTTTTTTTGTCTTTTTTGTGGTTTCTTGGTTATACACACACACACACACACACACACACACACACACACACACACACACACACACACACATATACATATATATACATATGCATATCTATATATGTGTGTGTGTGTGTGTGTGTGTGTGTGTGTGTACGTGAGTGTATGGATTACCTTCACAAGTTCGAATTACAACAACAGAAATTCAAATAATCATGATGAGAAGATCAGAAGCTTTTTCCCCACTGTGATGTGACCTCAGAGTTGGTATATATATATATATATATATATATATATATATATATATATATATCTCTATATATATATATATATATATATATATATAAAATTTGCAGGGGGTGTGGGGAGCACAGCCTTCCATATGAGGGTGCAGCCCCCCCCAAAAGCACTGAAAAAGCTTACATGCTGTGTTTATATGGAGATGCTGTTTTTATGACTGCAGAGTGATCTCCATTCAGAAGAGTGCTGTCTGATATGCACAATAGCTGCTTCAATGTTACAAGTTTAGTCATTGTAAACATTCACTGATGAGGGCTTGTGATCTTCTCATCTTGATTATTTGAATTTCAATATTGTGAAGGTAATCCATATATATGTAAATATGTGTGTGTGTGTGTGTGTGTGTGTGTGTGTGTGTGTGTGTGTGTGTGTGTGTGTGTGTGTGTGTGTATATATATATATATATATATATATATATATATATATATATATATATATATATATATATATATACATATACATATGTATGTGCATGTATACATATGTATGTACGTATTCTGATGATAGGAGGTACTGCCAGCTATGCCTGGAGAAGTAGGGCAGTGAATGCATAACATATGCCAGCACAGCTGGCAGGAATTTAGTAAAGATTTATGTTACTTGAAAATCAAACTGATTTGTACAAGCTGCTTGTGTTGAAAATGTTTTTTGTAATGTTGTTAAAAATGTATCAAAAGAGTGCCCTGCTGGAAAGAAAAGAAATGTACATTCATTATTGTAACTGTTTAAATGTATATATTGTAACAGAGGATAATGGAAAAGAAGAGGTTAATCTCAGTCCACCTGACTTTGAGAAAAAATAAGAAATTTAAATTACTGGGCCTAGGCCATAAAGATGTTATCTCACAGTTTTGAATGCAGCCAGAGACAAAAAGTCTGTACTAGGAAGCTTCCAGCATTGTTACTGGGGTGAACTAATTGCTACTCTGAAAAGGTAGATGTTTGAAATTGTTTTATGTCTTCCAGGAGTTTCAGCAGATCTTAGCAAGGCAATGTGTGTGTATTATTGACACCTATGTGATAAATCTTGACAGCTTCTAGCATTGAGAGGTTGCATGGGAACCAGAAGTCAGAAGATCAGATGAATATGATACAATTCTGTACAGAAATAATGTTTTAATATTAAAAGAGACTGAAGTCTCAGGGGCAGTCCATTTCTTGGAAGCTGACAGAGAAGGATCCCTCACTTACTTCATCTTGCCTTGCTCTAGTAAATTATTAAATATATTTAAAATTTTCACTGTGGCTGGTTCTTTAGAACATATTTTAACATTTGAGAGCACTTATATCTATTTGGTGGCATCTCTGGCCAATCCTGGAACCTTTGCTGTTGGTCAAACTACCATTTGTATTAATATATATTTCACTCAGTATAACTGGGTACCCTTGCAGGAGCCTTAGAGTAGCTAGCTTTGGAGTAACTGGTGGTGCTGGTGTAACTACCTTATAGTTGCGGCAGAAGGGGGCATAGCTAGTAAATCTGTGCCAGCTTTTCCCAAGTGTGTGTATGTGTGTGTGTGTGTGTGTGTGTGTGTGTGTGTGTGTGTGTGTGTGTGTGTGTGTCTGTGTGTGTGTGTGTGTGTATGAAAATCAAACCTCAACGAGTGTGTATGTCAGCTGCTTGAGGCAGGGACATGAAGCACTGTTTCCACAAGAGAATGCTGGTGGACTTGGCTTGGACATTCAGCTGAGGACTTAAATCAACAGTGCCAGTGGGGAGCCTTACTGGGGACCTGGGGAGAGACAGAGAGAGAAACACAGACCCCAGGCTGAGTATGTTCCCTGTGTGCTGTTAAGGGAAATTGTGCTTGATGCAGAGGTCTGCACCTGGAAATACTGAGTGTATCCTTTTGTATTCCAAGTGAATATCCCTCTCCAGTGTCAGTGGTGAGGACTCATTGATTACCGGCCCAGAACCAGACCCAGAGTGAGGATGTCACATATGCATATATATATATATATATATATATATATATATATATATATATACTTCGATTCTCGGCTGGAGTGCAGGGAGTGCCTCGTAAATGGGCGTGCCTTCGCTGAAGGTTGAACGTCGAGCTGGCACCTCGGCGTTCGTGAAAATCTACTGCCAATCATTAGCAGACTGGAGTTCCGCTGTGGCGACCCCTAACGGGAGCAGCCGAAAGAAGAAGAAGATGTATAAATGTGTGCATATTTATATATATATATATATATATATATATATATATATATATATATATATATAAATATGCACACATTTATACATCTTCTTCTTTTGGCTGCTCCCGTTAGGGGTCACCACAGCATATCAACTGTTTCCATTTGTCCTGTCCTCTGCATCTTGCTCTGCCACACCAACCACCTGCATATCCTCTCTCACCACATCCATAAACCTTATCTTTAGGCCTTCCTCTTTTCCTGTTACCTGGCAGCTTCATCCTTTGCATCTTTTTCCCAATATACTCTGCATCCCTCCTCAGCACATGTCCAAACCAACGTAATCTTGCCTCTCTGGCTTTGTCTCCAAACCTTCCAACCTGGACTGACCCTCTAATATACTTATTCCTAATCCTGTCCATCCTCGTCACACCCAGTGCAAATCTTAACATCTTCAACTCTGCCACATCAATGCCACTGTCTCCAACCCGTATAACATAGCTGGTCTCACTACCCTCTTGTAGACCTTCCCTTTCACACTTACTGGTACTCGTCTGTCACAAATTACTCCTGACACTCTTCTCCACCCACTCCATCCTGCCTGTACTCTCTTTTTCACCTCTCTTCCACACTCACCATTACTCTGAACTGTTGATCCCAAGTACTTAAACTCATTCACCTTCGCCACCTCTACTCCCTGCATCCTCATCCATTCCTCTATCCTTCCTCTCATTCATACACATATATTCTGCACACATTTATACATCTATATCGATATATATATATATATATATATATATATATATATATATATATATATGTGTGTGTGTGTGTGTGTGTGTGTGTGTGTGCATGAGGGTCTACTTCAGATGACATCATATGGCCGAGGACCAGATGATCAAAGTTTTGAAACTTCGAACATCAAATAAAAAAAAATTAAAAAAAAAACAATTTTCTTTTAAGGTTTTGCAGGGAGGCAAGCCCCCCTGCACCCCGCACAGTCCCTTCTAATTAAATATACCAACTCCAAGATCAGACTACAGCAAGGAAAATGGTAAATTTCCTGTTACATGCTGTAAGGTGATCTGCATTCAGAATGTTCAAAGTTTCAAAACTTTGAGCATCTGGTCTTCAGCCATATGATGTTCAAAGTTTTGCAACTTCGATCATCTGAAGTAGACCCACATATATATATATATATATATATATATATATATATATATACAGGAGTACTGGAAATTATCTAAACATAAGACTGACAGCAGACATATTTTCAACAAAATCTAAACTGGAAAACATTTAAACACAAAATATTGTCAAACTCTAACAATACTGAAAGTCAATATTTTTGCAGGGCAGCAAGACCTCCTGCCCCCCCCCCCCCATACCCCCTACTAATTATAAGTAACAACTGACAGGTCACACAACAGTACGGAAAAGCCATAAAGCCTTCTCTAGTATAACTTTAATTTTGTCAATACTAATGCAGATCCATCTTTGCATATAGGGCAAAATGACTAAATATGAGAATCGGAGATGTGGCTCACAGCAGGAAATGGTGAAAGACATAGAAAGTGCCAGCTGTTTTCAGTGTATCAATGATTTCTCATGGTTAGACTCAAAAATCTCATAAAGGGCTACCTAGCATACATCCCTTTAAGAATAACTCCTTCTCAAGATAACAGCACACTCTCTCTCTCTTCTTCAATCTTGCCTCGCTCTCACTTTCCCTATATATTCAGGAAAAAAAAAAACAAGATGAATGCATCTCAGAAATTAATCATAACCATAGCTAAAATAGGATCAGCAGGCAGAAAGGACACAACTGAAAAAGGGACAGATTTTTCCAGGCTAACTTTTTATTGCTTGATCAGCTGATATGCAATCAAATGTAAAAATGTAAAGAAAATGCATGCAGAGCAATATGTATTAATATCAGATTAAGTTGCATTTGGACAGAAAACAAATACAGTCTGTGATATAGGGTAGTGGTGGGAAAGTAATGCAGAAAATGCAGCAAGAACAGGGAAAGAACAAGAAAATAAGAGAGATACAAGGATGGACACTATTAAACTAGGGTAAATACTTCCCAGCTTCACTGAAGTTAACCTGCATGTCCTGTTACATTAAAGTGGCAAATTAAAAAATATCACGTCACAAGCATCCGCAGTACCACACATTTTGTATGTACTGCCTATTTTTTCACATTCCACAATATTTTTCTTGTTTAATCCAGCTAAGAAATTAACCTAAAAGAGCAATTACAAAATTACAAAACGTTCAGATAGCAAAATAAATCAAAACATGTTCTCATCATTCTAAAATCTCTGAACTTTTAAACTATCCTATTCTGTGTTTTTACTAGAGACATAAAACTGTCAAAGAGTTTAAAACATTCACTTTGTGTTGCATAAATCTGGGAGGTACCAGGACATGTTAGATAAATGAGGTCACCTTGGGGCTGACCTTAACAGAATTTGTGAAGTGAAGTCATGTCAGGACAACTGGCCACAGCTCTTCGTGTTCTGTGATGACTAACACAGATTTAATGCTCATTTTTGATCAGTTATTTTTCATTTCTTATCTCATTGTTGCACATGCCTTGGCAAGTAACAAGTCAGCAAAATTAGACCGCTATTTGTATGTATTTTATTTATTTATTTGATATCTACAGTGGCAAGATCCTGGAATACACTAACACACCTAGCATTCCAAATCACCAGAGAGGCTTGGCACTACTTGGAAACAGAACAAAGAATGGACTGAACAAGATCAGAGGCATTCATTTATGAAACTATATGCTAAAACATTCAGAAGAAATAATTATCATGCTCAGTGAGAAAATACTTTACACTGCTAAAATGATAAGGCTGCATTCATCACACATTAAACACAGTCATAAATGTAATTGCTAAAGTTTCTCCTTCAAAATAATTTATCATAATATTTCTATATTAAAACACTATTTTTTTTTATTTTTACTTCTACTTGATGTACAAAACTGACTGTTGCCTTTTAATGTGTAAATTAAATTAAAGGCACTTCATTTGAGTTTTTCTCCCATGCCTCAACTGAAAGCAGGCAGCTGAAATGGCCAAGCCCGTTCAACAAATGGAATGACCGAATAAATGAATGAATGAATAAAACATTAATGCAGTATGTTACAACACTATTTTATAAATACTGGAGTTACATGGAAGTTGTTTTCATGCGGTGCAGGCAATGACGTTACAAAGCAAGAACTGACACTTTTGACAGTAGAAAATACATTTTGACATAAATTATTTAAAATACTCCTTGTAAATTTATTATGTACCACAACTATATTACTAAAGTCTTAAGTTTCAAATTAGTACATGATGAAAATTTCTAAATGAGATTTTGGACTATGAAGAGTTCAGCTAACTGGTCCAAAATGGTACCAAAAAAAAAAATCAGAATTCTGGAAATTGTCCTTACCAAGGCAGAGTGAACAGGGGTGTCCAAGTAAAAGCATCATAAGCCAACAGTGATAATGGCATTGTGCAGCTTGGACTGGTAGGGAAAGGTAAGAATATGAAGATAATGGATTTTACTAGAGTGGATTATGCTGAGTAGCGTGATAATGTCAGAGGTGAATTAAAGGATCTCTACAAATCTAGACAATGTGCCGGCAGATCCACAATGGATGTTTTCAGATAACTAACGACTGCAGAAGTACCCAAGGACTGAATGCAGAGTAGTAAACTTGTACATGAAGGTGGAGAAAGCAAAATACATTCTACTATAGGCCTATTACCTTAACAGCATTGCCAGGGAAAGGCAAGGAAAAACTACTGAGGGGAAGATCGGTTACTTTCCTCATGGACATCGACCATCATGGTTCTGGACTTGAAGAAGCTGAGAGTCAAACATGATCCAGTGTTGTGGCTGGGTTACAAATGAACTTGAAAAGGGAGTACAACTATATGTGGGGTGTACATTGAACCAAATTCTTCGACTCAGTCAGACAAGGGAAACTAAAAGGAAACATTGAGGGGAACACTGAAAACTAGATTTCTGGATTACTGCATGTATGAAAGGTAGGACAAAGAGGGCTGTGGTGAGAAATATAATGTCAGAAATAAGGAAAGTGGCTAGCTGAGTTCATTAAGGTTAGTCTTGGGTGTACTACCTTTACTTATGTTAATTTTATACATATTTGAATGAAGAGAAAACAGAGTCAACCTCTATCTCCATCTGTCTCTAATGATGGCATAAAGATAAGCCCATTGGTGAAGATGGGATTAAAACTGTAAGGAAGGATTTGGAAAGGTGCCCAGGGCAGCAGAAAGGTGGCAGTTGAAGCTCAGTTCAGACAAATGAAGAGTAGTTGACTTGGGCCACAGAAAACCAGTGTGAAGCATCAGCTCGCGTGGTGGTTCTGATGTCAGAAAAGCAGGTTGTTTGGATGACACTTGGATTGGAACGTCATGACCACAGTAAAAGGGCAGTGTAAGTGGCAAAGAGTATAATGGGATGCATCTTCAGAGTGATTAGCTCCAAAATCAAAGAGATAATGCTTTCCCTTTCAGACCCCTAGCTAGGTTGCATCCTGATTACTTTGTAAAGTTCTGAAATCCTTAAAAGGAAATTAACAAAGTCTCCATTTTCACAGGGTCAATCTTTCTGTTGTGGTACTCACATTTACAAGTCTCTGAACTTAAAAGTGTTATCTACATGGCTGCATAGTATAATTCTTGGACCCATAATTTAGAAAAAAAAAACAAACCTAAAGAAAATGGAATGTTAATAGTTGCTGTTCTCCTTTAAAGTAATTTTTTGCACGGGCCAAGCCCCCTCCTCGCCCATTGTGGATCTCAAACCAAGCACATACACTTACCCATTTTTGTACATTCAGTCGCACTATTCCAAAACACAGACTTATGAACTTCAGAATCCAAAAATATTCCCTTTGCTATCTGATTAAATACGCAGATCTCTTCTGGTCTGTAGACAGAAGAACTATAACTCCCCTACCTCTCTTCATACCCTTCCCCCCAATTCCATACATTTCTGTTGGTGTTTTCCTTTTGTATTTTTAGCAAACAATTGTTGGAGCACATAGTTGCTGCACAAGTGATAAAATACAAGCTACATGTACCAAATTAAATACATAGTAACATTTTGCCCTTAGATTTTCAGTATACAGTTCTTAAGCATTTTCTTAAATGCAGAACAATTTTACAAAATATTACCTTCTCAGGATTACAGGATCATCTTTTAGAACTTAATGGTGTAGTTAAGTTACTTGAATCTTTAGCATGATTTATGTCTCACAGATTTTTTACATTGTGAAATGCAACTCAAAACTACCTAAAAAAAAGACAAAAAAGCATTTTGCAGGGAAAAAGCCCCCAAACCCCACAAACTGAAGCCACATCCTTTACACACACACACACGCACGCACACACACACACACGCACACACGCACACACGCGTGCGCGCACACGTACATGCACAAACGCACACACACACAGGCACACACATATATACCAGTGGAGAAATGTGAAAAAAAAACGGACAGTATTCCCTGGTCCCATTCAATACATTTCATTCTGCTTTCAGCAAACTGTAACAAAAAATATTGCAAAAAAAAAAAAAAAAAAAAAAGAAAGAAAATCACTCACCAAAACTGCATTCATGTAGGAGTGGGATAGCCAGCTAGAAAATACAGTTAGCAGTAATGTCTTCTCTTTACTGTTACAGTATTGTTTACACTACGGATTCCCTGCCACGGGTAGTCAGACATCCAGCCAGTATACCAAAGCCTTTACAGTTTAACGGGTATGACGTACATCACACGTATGCTCCCTGCACATGGCGTAGAGCATAAATGTGATGTCTGGATGTACCATCTTTAGAACTGAAAAAGCCCCAGTAGGAACAATTTATTTTTATTTATTTTACATTTGTTTAAGGGAAAGTCCGACTGGACACAAGTCCATTTTCAGCGGAGGCCCAGGGAGAAAAGCCCAACATTACAATACATTACAGACAAGAGTAAAATGAAGTAGAACATACATACATATAGCATATATACACATCAGGACAACATGCTGGTGATTAACAAACATACATATAGCATATATACACAACACAGGACATCATGCTAGTGATTAATATTTCTTACAGTAGACAATCAGAGATACAATTTTCTTTTTCTTTGGCAGTTATCAGTTTTGTAAGGTAAATGTATACGGGTTTTGAAGCTTTCAGGGGAGAAACTGTTTATACATAGATGTACCCTGACAAATTCTCTTGGTATGGATTAGCCTGGTGAGTGGCATGAGCATAGCCAGTTACTTAGATAGTGGGTTTTCAGGAGTTTTTCCAGTTGACTATCGGAGGTGGTAGAAGTTATTTGGCTTGGTAGTGTGTTCCAGGTTTTGGCAATGGTGATGGCAAAGAGGGACTTACCAGATTCGTTTTTATGTTTGATGGCAGTTATAAGGTTTTGGTTACTAGATCTTAAGGCTCTAGAGGGAATGTGGGGCTGAATTAGGTGCTGAAGTGCTGAAGTTATCTCAGGAAGTAGTAGAGTTTGTGTGCTATAGAGAGTTGATTGAGTAGAAGTATATGAGGCAACTCAAGCCAGTTGAGTTGCTTAAGGGAAAGACAGTGGTGGGACCTCTATGAGGCTTCAGTAGCAAACTTGGCAATCTTGTTGTAGCAAGATTCCATTTTATTTAGATCAATCTGGTGGAGATTGGTCAAGATGGGAGAGGCATAGAGGAGGGTAGATAGAAGATGAGTCCTTGCGATGGTTACTTTGGTGCGTTTTATCATAAACTGTTTGTTCCTGTAGAGGAGACCAAGTTTTTTATTAACTTTCTTAATGGTTTGTGCTATGTGGATTCGAACCTCAGGTTATTGTCTATTTCTATACCTAGCAGTTTAGTGTGTGTAGTTGGACTGATGTGAATGTTTTCTTTGCAGCTAATAGTGAAATTATTATTTAGGGGAGGAGCTCTGCCAGGGCTGAAAAGAATTAGTTAGTTTCGGCTAGGGTGAAGTTATTTTGGGTAAGGGTTTGCAGTTCACTAAGGGTAGGGGCAGCACATATGAGGGTAGTGTCATCTGCATATTGTACTATTGAGGCAGTGAGAGAGGATGAAGAGATCTGATTTGTAAATAGAGAGAACAGCAATGGGCCAAGGATGGATCCTTGAGGGACTCCTATGGTTACTGGTAACAGGGGGGACAATTGGTCCTGCCATAGGACTGCTTGCTGATAGGCAGATAAGTAGCTGTTGAACCAGGACATAGAGGAGGGACTTATATTTAGGGTGGATAGGGTATCAAGAAGCAGACTGTTGTTTACCATGTCAAAGGCTTTTGATAGGTCTAAGAATATGGAAGAAACAAATAGACCCTTGTTTCTGTGGTAGTTAACTATGTTGGTGAATGATAGTAGTGCTGTCGTGGTGCTATGGGAAGGTCTAAAGCCATGCTGGGATATGGAGAGTAGGTTATTATTCTGGAGGCACTGTATTAGTTGAGTATGAACAACTCTTTCTAATATTTTGGATAAAGGTGATAGGACTGCTATTGGGCGATAGTTGGTGAGATCTAAGGAGTTGCCTCCTTTGTGCAGTGGAATTATATATAATGTTTTCCATGAGGTGGGGACTTTGCATTCTCAGAGAGATCTGTTTATGAGAATAGAGATAGGATAGGCTATAGCTTCAGCTGAGATCCGAAGGAAGTCTGCTGGCAGCTTATCAGCTGCTAGAGTGGTTTGTTTAAGTTTACCACGGAATTTAGATATTGATTTGGTGGATACAGAGTGGAGGTGAAAACTGGGGCTATTGTTTTGTATATTGGGGTGGTGGGTTGGGATAGTTATTTTTGTGGGGCTGCTAGTACTATTTTGGGCATTGGCAAGGGTCTGGACTGTTTCAGTAAAGAATTTGTTAAACTGAGAAGGAATGTTTTCATGGTTATTTGGAAGCACAGGGGTTGGAGTTGTGGACTTTCCTGGATGCAGTATACCATTTATTGACGCCCAGAATTTTTGTGGGTTGTGAGCATATTTTTCTTGCATGCTTGTATAGTAGCTGGATTTGTCTAGTTTGATTTGTTTTTTGGCTTTGTTACGGAGCTCTACATAGTTTTGTCTCGAAGTAGTGGTTTTGTTTTTCTGATATTGAATCCAGGCCTTGTCCCTTTCTTTCATTATAGTTTTAGTATATTTTCTTAGCCATGGGGCATAGTTAGTTTTTATTCTAATGGTTCTAAGGGTTGCATGATGGTTTAAGATTTTTATGAAGGTTGTGTTAAAGTTCTCAATGGCATCATCTAGAGGTAGATGTTTTGGGGGGGGGGGGAGTCCAGTTACAACTTTTTAGAGTATTGATGAGATCAGTAGCTATAAAGGTTTTTTTTGTTTCTAACTGCTCTGAGGATAGGTTGGTTGATGGTATGGAATCTGTTCCTAATTAGGTAGGTTGGATGATGGTCACTTAGGGTATCTGGAAGACAACCAGATTGCTGTGCAAGAGTGGGGTCAGATACCAGGATTCAGTCTAAGATGGACTGGCGTTTGGACGTTCTGTAAATTCGAGTGGGGGTGGTTATAGTTTGGGTAAACCTGTGGAGGTTTATGAAGGCAGAGGGGTTATGGCTGGAGCAATGAAGCCAGTCAGTACTGAAGTCTCCTAATAGTATGGTTTCATGTGGAAGGGAGTTGGAGGTCCAGTTAAACAGGTGTTCCATTACAGTGATGTTACTGCCTGGTGGTATATAGCCACCTGCAATAATTATATGTTTGTTGGAACTTATTTTTAATTTGGCAAGGATTAGTTCTACATCTCTGAATTCATGGGTATTGTAATCTAGTTGTTCTAAGGCAAGATGATTTTGGAATAATATTGCAACACCTCCGCCCCTTTTCTCAGATCTGTCTCTTCGGATAATGTTGTAACCCAGGGCAGTAATCACATTATTGTGATGCTGTGTTTTTTGCCATGTTTCAGTTAACACAGCGATATCTGGTTTGTATAGAGCTCGTAGGGCATGAAGGCCATGAATTTTGTTAAGTATACTTCTTACATTAATGTTTAAGAAGAGGAGACCTGAGGTAGGTCTGTGGTGTATGGGATTTAGCTGATTTAAGTTTGAGCTGATTGATGTTTTGGGTCCTGGATTGGGATGTATAGCACCACTGCAAGTGAGTTTATGGAGTAGGTGTAGACAGAGTTTGGTCAATTTGTGAATTATTTTAGTTTGTCTTTGAGAAGATAGGGTGTTAGTTTTGATTTTCAGTTTAATGTGTGAGTAAGAGAAGGGTAGGGGGGAGGTAAGGTCACATGGTGATATAGGGAAGTTTTTTAGTTTGGTGGTGTTGGCTGTGGAATCAGTTTGCCAAGAGGATGGGGTGTGGTTATGAAGCTGAGTGTGGTAGGAGGACAGGATGGAAAGTAGGAGTAGGGTGAAGATTATTAATGGGTAGAATGATGTTTTTAGTAGTTGGGTTGGATATGTGCAACCCATGTTATCTAGTTTCAGAAAGAATGTGTTACATGCAAGGGTACTACCTATGAATGAGTGAAACTGGTGTTGCATTAAAGGTGCAGTATTAGGTGTATGTGGCAGTTTATTGTTAAGAGGGATAAGAGATTTGAAGTGATAGGTGGATGAGAGTGTAAAACTTGCTAATGGGAGTTATCTGTAGCTACAAGTTGAAGTGATGTTAGGGACTTAGGAGCTATATAAGCATCAGGTAATGCTGGATATATGGCTACAGAAAAGTGATGGAGAGTATGGCCAGTACAAGAGCTATTGTTTTATGTGTTAGGAAGCTGCAGTATGGCCAAGAAGTATTGGTCAGGTAATTGGTATCCTCTAGTTAGCATAGGGTAGCAGAGATAGTGAGTTAGTAAATACGAGGGGGGGTACTTGCTACTTTATCTGTAATGATGTTCTTGACTATGGATAAGGCAAATTGAATTATATATTGTCAATTTATTTGTACTACATTCAGATATGTGTATTTACTGCACTTAAAAATATTAATTATAGGCAATACTTAATGATTATAGGGTGGTGTGTATAGAGAGGTGGTGGAGGAGATACGGATTCTATGTTGGAGGCAGGAAGTAGGCTAGAGTGTTTGTGAGGAACAGGAAAGGAAGGAGTGTTTGGGTAGGAGGAAACAGGTGCTTAGGTATAAAGGAAATTATATGGGGGTGGGTGGGAATGGGGGTGGGAAGACAGCAAAGTGAGCCCGAGTGTAGCGAGAGCGAACGGAGCAGGGCTGCACCCACAGCAACTGTAAACAACAATCAATACCTTAACATACAACAAATTATCAACAGTGAAATGGATGAAAGGGGTGGGGGTGGGCTAAGAGGAAGATAGTTTGCAGCTGTTACCCCTGGGGTATGCACTCTAGCTGACTGTAGCAGATTTTAAAAAGGCATAACAGTAGTCACAAAAGCTGGCACCTACACTACACAACTGGCAACAACAAGGTTCCTGGAGTTAAATATGGGGCTACAGTCTATTTTTGGATGATTGCTGGCTAGAATTTTCTTTGCTTTTAGCTAGAGTGAGAGGATTCCTTGCTCACACAAGTGGGGTGACCCAAAGTGATCAGGTGCTCAGTGGCTACTACACAAGTGGCAACAACAAGGTTCCTGGAGTTAAACCTGGGGCTGCAGACTATTTTTGGATGATTGCTGGTTAGAGTTTTCTTTGCTTTTAGCTGGAGTGAGAGGATTCCTTGCTCACACAAGTGGGGAGGGGGCCCAAAGCGATCAGGTGCTCAGTGGCTACTACACAAGTGGCAACAACAAGGTTCCTGGAGTTAAACTTGGGGCTGCAGTCTATTTATGGAGGATTGCTGGTTAGAGTTTTCTTTGCTTTTAGCTGGAGTGAGAGGATTCCTTGCTCACACAAGTGGGGGGGGGGGGGGCAAAGCGATCAGGTGCTCAGTGGCTTAGAGATGCTACACCTGGAGAGATTTCAGCTGCAATTAGAGCAAATATGGCATCCAGCAACAAGAGTCTAAGGATACAAGTTGGCAACAAGTACATCCAGAAGGAAAAAAAGGATGAGTGATAGGAGGGAGGGATTGAACACTGCAGTAGAGGAGGAAGGAACATCTACTATTATGGTAAGATTTCACACAACTGTATTACGTCCTTCCATATTACTGTTGCAGTATTCTTTACACTAGGGAGAGTACAAAAGCTAAGGAAGAAAGACGGGAGGAGGAAGGGCCAGCAGAGCCCTCTATGAAGCCATGGAGAATGGCCTTGGCAAAAACCAGCTCTGGCCCTAGAAATCACATTAAACTTACAATGCTTGATAAAGATATTCACAAAAGTCCAGGTAGCTGCCTCAAGAATAGAATTAGTATCCAAACCCTTACAAAAACACCAGAAGATGCCACAGCCCTAGTAGAATGAGCCGGAACAGATGAAGTAAGGCTCTTCTCATGAAAAGTATAGCAAAAAGAAATGGCTTTAGATATCCAAGAAGAAACAGTTTGCTTGGAAACCACCAAACCTAAAGACTTAGGATGAAAGGAAAAAAAAAAGCTGTACATATTTATGAAAAGCTTTAGTCTTATCCAAATAATATCTGAGTTGTCTTTGTAAATCCAAGGATTCAAAACCTTCTCACTAGCAAATTGCAGAGAAGGTAAAAAAGTGGGCAAATGAATAGACTGATTGAGAGACAACTCATTAACCACCTTGGGCATAAAAGAAGGATGAGTACAAAGGGACACCCTGTCCTTTTGAAAAACTAAAAAAGGAGGAATAGCCATTACGGCTTGCAGCTGAGACCCATCTGGCAGAATTAAGGTCCAAAAGAAGAAGAGTCTTTTAAGAACAATGCTGTAAGAAAGCTGAAGCAGCAGGCTCAAAAGGATCCTGAGTCAATTTTTCTAAAACAAAATTAAGGTCCCAGGAAGGAGGGACAAGCTTCCTGGGAGACATAATATAAAAGACACCTTTAAGAAACTGTTTGGCCTCAAATCTAGAGGCTAAAGGTGGGGTCAAAGGCAGACAAGTAGAGATAGCTGATGGGTGGGCCTTAACAAAAGAATAAGCCAACCCAGTGTTGAGCAATTCACACATAGAGATAACCAAAGGAACATCCAAAGTAAGTGAAGCCAGGTTTCACGAGAGACACCAAACAGAAAATATTTTCCATTTGGATAAATAAGATTTCCTAGTAGTGAGTTTCCTGGCCTCCTGCAGGACCCAAAGCACATCCTCAAAAAGAGGGGATCAAAATCCTATCACCCACAATGTCAGTTGAAGAGTGGACAGGTGGGGATGGATGAGATATCCCTTGTCTTCTGTGAGTAGATCCACCCTGAGAGGTAACTTCTGATGACTGTCCTTGGATAAATGCAAAAAAAAAGAGGGAACCAATACTGTCTGGGCCAAATTGAAATCATCAGCAAGATTTTGGGAGCATCTTGTTCTATTTGGAATAGGACCTTCATGAGGAAGGGGAGGGAAGGCATAAATAAACATCCCCTTCCAAGAGAAAGATAGGTAGTCCAACTTCCAGGCCAGAAGACATGGGACTCTGGTGCAAAACAGATGAAGTTGTCTGTTCAGAGGGGAGGCAAACATATCTACTTGAGGAGTACTCCACTGGTGAACAATGTCTAGAAACACATCCCTGTGAAGCATCCACTTGTGAGATTGTGTTATGGACCTGCTCAAAGAATCTGCTGCAATGTTCTGATCTGAGGGAATGTAAACTGCATGAATGGTCACCTGATACTGGATAGCTAGATCCCAGACTTGAAGAGCTAATCTGCACAGAAGATAAGATATTGTTCCCCTTACTTGTTGATGTACCGAATCACTGTGGTATTGTCTGTGAAGACTTTGAGGGACCCTGGAATGAAAATCCTAAAGGGACAGGAGAGGAGCACTCATGTCTTTGATATTGATGTGGTCCATCTGTTGTCGAAGAGATCAAAGGCTCTACACTTTCAGAGGACCAAAGGAGGCCACCATCCCACATCCAAGGCATCTATGAACAGTCCCTGAGAGGGGATTGGAGGTTGAAAAGGAAGTTCTTGGTTGAGGGACAACTGAAGAATCCACCACTGAAGTTTTAGCTTGAAGCATGAAGAAGATGAACTAGAAAATCTAAAGGATGAGAATGTTGAAGCTAAACTGACATTAGAAACCACTGGAGCTTTCTCGTATGAAGCTTGGCCAGAGGAAGCAAAGGTATAGTGGAAGCCATGTAACCCAGAACCCTCAGAAACTCCCTGGTTGTAAATGAAGCCAGAGGAAGAAGGGTTTGAAATAAGGCATGGATGCCAGCACTGGAATAGTCTGTAGCTTGCACCCTAGGAAAACATGATCCTGAGGAGTCAGGGATGACTTTTGAAAATTCACTATAAACCCTAGGCTTTACAGAAGACAATTTGCAAAGTGAAGATGCTGAAGCAAAATCTCTGGAGTAGAGGCCTGAATAAGCAGGTCATCCAGGTAAGGAAAAATCTATATTCCCCTCAATCTGAAAAAAGCAGTCACAGGACAGAAGCATTTGGTAAAGACCCTTAGGGAAGTAGAGAGGCCAAAGGGCAAAGCACAGAACTGAAAATGCCAGGAACTAACAGGGAAGTGTAAAAATCTTCCTGAAAATGGGGTGGATAGGGATATGTAGATAAGGATCCTTGAAATTCAGGGAAATTAAAAAAAACTGATGAAGAAGAGGATACAATGTTTGAAGGGATTGCATCCAAAAAGAAGGAACCTTCAAAAAGCTGTTAAGCTGAGACAGATCCAAAATGGGTCTCCGTGTGCCTTCTTTCCTAGGGACCAAAAACATTTTGGAGTAAAACCCCTTCCCCTTCTGGGGAGTTGGAGGCTCTTGAATAGTTCCCTGAGCCATCAGGCCCTGCAGAACTTCTGGGAAAAGAGCATTTGTTCCTGAAGAGTCTGAGGAATGGCCAAGAAGGGGGAAAGAGATTTCCAAACCAAGAAATAACCCTGAAGAATTACAGAAAGGACCCAAGTGTCCTGAGTGATTTATAACCAAATAGGAAGAGGCAAGGAAAGTTGAAGTGCGAGAGTGGAATGTGACTGGGAAGAGAAAGGCAAGGAGAGTCAAACAGCACCTGATTTGTCAAGAAAACGAGGCTTCTGAGCTGAAGAGGTCTGGGTAGGGTTAGCAGGAGGAGCCCTTCTACCACCCTTTATACTTTTGGGGGTAGGGCAAGACTGTCTATGGACAAAGGCAGGTTTGTTAGGGTAATTCCTTTGGAATTTAGGAACAGATGAAACAAAAATATGCTTCAATTCTTGTAAAGCTTTACACTTTTTCTGGAGGGACTTAAACAACTCAGCAGCGGCTCTAAACAAATGTTTATCATCCAGATGAGCATAAACAACTTAGCCTTGACATCATCAGAAAATGGTTGAAGCTGAAGCCAGGAATACCTCCTTAACACAGAACCAAAGGCAGTAGCCCTAGATGAGGCATCAGCTACATCATTGCTGCATTTAATACAATGGAGGGCAACCTGAGATGAAGTCTCTAACAAAGAAAGAGCAGAAATCTTTCCCTCAGTGTCACAAAGGTCAGAAGCAACCTGACAGGCATTAGAGACAAGAACCAAAATATATCTGGCCAAATGGATCTGACAATTCACAGCCCTAAAAGCTAGAGCAGCAGAAGTATAAACTTTCTTACCCAACCTCTCCATAGTTCTGCTGTCTTTGTCAGAGGGAAGCAACTTCATAGAAGGTAAAAGCTTTGATGGCTTGTCAGAGACAAATGACACCACAGAGGGGTCAGCAGAGGGACACATAAATTTGCAGTCACAGGCACCTTATAACACCCATGGAATCAGGAGCAGAGAAGCAGTTGGAAAGGAATCCAACAATTTAGTAAGGACAGGAGGGACAGCAGAAGGCCTGGGAGACTCCATTTGCAGGAGCTCATAGTACCACTTCTGAACATCAACCGTCTGAGCACAATCCCATTTGAAAAATTCCATCATTTTGGAAATTGTGTCACCAAAGAAAATCTCCTCATAAGGAGAGTCAAGACTAATAGACTCCTCTTCCTCAGAGCCATAATCTAAGGGACAAGGAATCTGGGAAGAATAAATCAGAGATTTCTCATCAGAATCTTCATCCTCACCAGAGGAATCTTGCTCCCTGGCCTCTTAAGAGGAGTAGAAAACCAAGGGGGAGCAGGAACAGAACCCTCCCCTGAGGGGGCTTCAAAGCCATAAGGGCATTAAACAAACCTTGAGTGAAATTTCACCATTCACTCTGATGGTCTTTAGGAGAACGAGAAATATGCTTTGTTTTCTGCTTCTTTTTAAGGGAACATTAGCCTTACAGATTTTAGGAGGCTCTGACCCCTGACGACACTCAATAAATGTAGTAGGCATCTCTTCACTCACTAAAATCTGAGGAACACCCCTAGGCTCTTCAGAAATAATCAGCCACAGTTCCCCTTTACATCCGAAGCAGACATCTCAATGGACATGCTGGAATCTGGATCCATGCCAGCCTCCAAAGCGGTTGTGGAAGACAAATCTGACAGTGAAAGTGGACGGTCCTCCAGGATTTCACTACCCTCAAGACAGACATCTGGCAGAGATGGCACAGCAGAAGAATCAGACTGAGCTTTCTTCGCCTTCTTCTTCATAGTATCCCTCAGACCAGGAAGGTCCTTCCATAGCATCTTTAGCAAGAAGCTTAAGATGATGATTCTCTAGGTAAATAGCTAGTGAGGACATCCAACTATGCAACGTCTTGGGAACACAATCCTGACAAACAGCACAAGGCGTAAGGTTGTGAGAAGGACCTAAGCAAAATAAACACTGCTCATGACAGTCTTTATGGGGAATCTGCCTCCCACACTGGCATTTCCCCTGGATGACAAGAAACCAATACCCCAACAATTTAAAAAAAAAAGATAAGAAAACAAAAACCCCAATAGGGCACTACTTAACCAGCAGATGAACAAGCATTCAGACTGATGATCGAAGATGGAGTTCAGACTGGCAGCAAAAAAGTTCTGAGAAAAGTAGGCCCAGACATTAACTTTATGCCCTATGTCATGCACAGGGAGCATAACATATGGTGTATCCATTACAACATAAAGGCTTTGGTATACTGGTCAGATGTCAGGTTACCCTTGGCAGGAGATTCCTAGTGTAAAGAATACTGCAACAGTGATATAGAAGGACATATTCTGCGACATTGTCATGGGTTTTCAGGTGGGACCTCAGAGAAAGCAAGCTGGGAATCTGGACATGAAATATGGAATACTGTCAAAGTAATGAACAAGTCTTCATTAATAAATGAGGTACTTACGATTTATCACAACCACATTTGTATGGTCATGAAATTCGCATACTACAAGTGAAACAAGGGCATGTAAGACTCAGAAAAGATTCTCAAAGTGTTTTCTACTGTCACATTACATTGCTTAACTATCAGGAGCACAGTAAGCTGTACACATACACAGGTAATTTGTATCGCGTTACACAATGTCATCATATGTGATGTAGCAGTGCTGCCATTACCTGCTGTCATCGCAAGCAACTTCCAAAACTGCCAGCGTTCATCCTGGTGTTTTTTTCTCCTTTCACCTTTACTGTTTACCTCAAGCAAGGCTGACCACAAGTCAGATGGCAGGAACCTAATTCAACATACCAACATTAATGGAGAACAGGCAAGGAAGCACGCAGTGCCAAAGTAAAATTCACACACACTTTCCTTGTGGTGCTGTCTTTGAAGGAGGTAAGTCTGAAAAGAAATGCATGCCGTTGTTTACTGACAGCACTACTCGATGAGTCGGAACAATTACTTTTCGTGAAGTCTGTCATCCCTTGTGCTCTGCATTTCTTTAATAATAAAACCCATTTGTTAAATCTGACCTACACAAAAAAGGGACACTTTCTTAAACTTGCTCTTACACCCTTTTTACAACCTGCAGAAATCAGTGCACATGATACCAGTCATGACAGTTAAAGCGACGCAACTCAGGAAGAGGATGTTCTAAATTACTGATCTTCTTGAAGGTAATATACACTTTTCCGTCTGCAATAAGGACTGCCAAATTGCATGCTCTCCTTTCACCTGAAGTAATCTATTTCCACAACCGCGAAAATGTGGTTGCGATAATACGCAAGTATCATAAATGAATGTGTTCATCACAAATATTTCTGGATCAAAACAATTAGAGTTTGGCATAGCACCCCTCCCTCATAACAAGTACAATTTTACCCTGATGGCTGAGTTCATAGGTATGCTTGAAGTCTCCTTATGGATTATGGAACATAAATCCTCAAACACAGTCATGTAAGTTTGTGGAGTCTCAAACAAAGCATGTTAAACATCTGTGTTCAAAATACTAAAAACTTTAAAAAGTTACAAGGGACTGTTCCATCAGCTGCAACATATGCTGGCAGCTTAGAAAATTATAAATAATTCTGGAACCCATTTTGACATCTCATAAGTACACTTCACAAGCTGTAGTTGTCATTTCCTTCTTGACTAGTTTTCATCGTCCTTGTGTAAAATCAGCTTTCATATAGGAATTATGCAGTCTCAGCTGGTCAGTTAATTATACCGTATCCTGTTCTTTGTATAATGAAAATCTGGGTCTGAAACTTTAAAACAGGCAACCGTCAACAGGCTAAATGCAGACACATAATATCACATAATATCACAATTATCAATAGCTTTGAATCAAATTCTCACTTATGACCCTCGTGTGAACTATTATATCATTGCATGGTTCTATCAGACAGTGCTACTTCATAGTCACTATGTGGATTTGTATTTATTTGTTTGTATTTTGTTAACCAGGTTGGCCCTACTAAGCAAAACCCACTTTCAGGGAGACATTGCCATAGACAAAGCAACTGACCACCAAACTGGACTAGGAGAATGACACCCATTCAATAAATCCAAAGCACAGTGCACACCTTGAAACAACCAAGGCTGAATCTTTATTCATCACTCTTGAAACGTTTGTGAAACTTTAAAACACGATCTGAGCACTTTCACAAGACAAAGTTTAAATTCATCTATCCCCCCTCCTTCCCATTACAAGCTTCCTACTTGATTGCTCAAATAATTAATCACATTCTCCTTTAAAATAGATATTAAGATAAATAAAACAAATATATATGCATTTTAAACAACAAACAAATGTATGTCCATATATATATTTATTTATTATTTATTTATTTTATTTTACATTTGTTGACCAGGCTAGTCTAACTGGATATATGTCCATTTTCAGTACAGGCCCGGGGAGATAAGCTCCACATAAACAAAATTTTAGCAACTTCAGGTACAGTTAAGTAAAACATTAGAAACTTTAGGCACAGTGCTATTTTAAGGTGAAGAATACAAATGTTATATAGCAGCATAGCAATTATAAAGTAACAGATAATAAGAAAGAGAAAAAAACAATTATAAAGTAGCACATAATAAGAAAGAGAAATGAAAACACTAACAAATATAATGAAAACACACTAACAAATATAGCAGCTTCAGGTACAGTACTATTTAACGATGTGTGATCCAATTGATCCTATAGTAGCATAGCAACTTTAACGTAGCATGTAATAAGAAAGGTAAAGAATTTCTTATCTATATGTGAAAACAAGTTCATACCGTAAAATGTAACCTATACCAGTACATACTTTGAAGTGGATCCTATATAAGAGAAAGTTGTAAAGACTGAATTAGCTTAGCTGGGTCTACTCTCAAAGGCATAGAGAGACTTGGAATTAAATAGCAAATGGTGATATAGGTAGAGTTCACATAAAGTTGGGGTATGATTAGTCTGGGTTACTACATGGGCATAACTAGTGGTTATTACGGTATTCTCCAAGTTGTTTTTTTGAACAGTTTCACTGAGGAGAGAGATAAGAGTTCCCTGGGAAGCAGGTTCCAGGATTTGTTCACAGTGTTGGAGAACAGTGAATCCCCAGCCTTATTTTTGGATTTAACTGTAGATACTAATACTTTATTGGCTGAGCGAAGGGTTGTCAAATTACTACAGGGGGTTAGAAGGCTAGTAAGTATTGGTGTGTTTTTAGGAAGATAGAGGATCTTATGGGCAAAAACAAGTTGTTGAAACTGAAGTTGATTATGTAGTTCCAGCCAACCTAGTTGCTTTAGGTTTTGACAGTGGTGAGTCCTAAACGAGGAAGCAGTAGCAAATCTGGCAATATTGTTGTAAGATGTAGCTAGTTTGTTAAGGTTGTTTTTTGATAGGTTGGTATAAATGGGAGAGGTGTAGAGGAGGGTAGAAATTAGATGGGTATGGGCAACAGTTGTTCTAGCTGTTGGAGTAAGGAAGGGTTTAATCCTGTAGAGGGAGCCTAGTTTTCTGTTGACTGATTTTATTGTTGTGTTAACATGTGTGTCAAAGTTAAGATTATGGTCTATTATTACCCCTAAGAGCTTGGTAGTTGGGTCAGGAGATATGACAATGCCATTGTTAGATATAACTGTGAAGTCAATTGGGGAGGACTTTTGTGTGGGAGTCAAGAGTAGTAGTTTTGTCTTTTTAGGGTTCAGGAGAAGGCTGTGCTGTAAGAACCAGCTTTCTACTATGTTAAGCACTGTTTGAGTAAGGGACTGGAGTTTAGGTGTAGAGGTAGCTGAGCATATTAGTGTGGAGTCATCAGCATATTGGATACATGTAGCTTGAGGAATTATTAGATTAAGATCATCAATGAAAATTTTGAAAAGGAGAGGGCCCAGGATTCAATCTTGAGGGACGCCTAGGGTAATAGGAAGGTGAGAGGATAGATTATTTTCCCAAAGCACGGCCTGTTGCCTATTTTCAAGGTATGATTTAAACCATTGTAAAGCCTGTGTATCTAGTGAGAGCGACTTAAGTATAATCAAGAGAAGCTGATGGTTAACCATCTCATAGGCTTTTGATAGGTCGATAAAGAGTGCTGAGGATAGAGTATTGTTGTTTCAGTTATTGTTAATACAGTCGGAAAAGGATAAGAGGGCTGTGGTGGTACTATGGAAAGGCCTGAAGACATGCTGACAGTTAGCTAGTCAGTTATTTTGCAATAGGTGGTCTAGCAGTTGGCGGAGGATACATTTTTCCATTATTTTAGCTAAAGGAAAGAGTAAAGCTATTGGGCTGTAGTTTGAGAGTTCAGTTGAGTTGCCACCTTTATGCAGTGGGATAATGTGGGAGATTTTCCAGATAGATGGGATGGTTCCTTCGGTAATGGTTCTATTTATTAGGATGGAAATAGGAAAGGCTACTACTGTTGCAGCTATCTGTAAATATTCTGCTGGTAGAAGGTCAGCTGAGGGGGTGCAAGGTTTTAGTTTTTGAAGAAGAGTGCAGATGAGGGATATTGTGAATGGTTGTTAATAGAATGAGGGAGGTAAACTAGTCAAGGAGGATGACAAACTTATGCTAACAGGAGGTAATGAATTAGCAAGGCATTGGACTGCATCAGTAAAGAAGGTATTAAAGGCATTAGCAATATGCTTGGGACTTTCATCGGTGGATCCTGATGGGGTGGGAGTTTTGGACTGACCTGGGTGTAGGAGTCTATTTATGCCTGCCCAGAACTTTTGAGGTTTGTATTGGTGGGTTTGCTAGTTGTTGTGGTAAAAGTTTCTTTTATTTAGAAGTATAGATTTTTTGGTAGCATTTCTCAGCTGTCTAAATGTTAGATGATCAGCTGGGTTTGTTATTGCTCACCATTTGGCCCAGATTTTATTTCTTAGTAGAATTTTGTGCCTTGTCTCTTTTGTTAGCCATGGAGCAGTTTTAGTCCTATTTCTGATTGAGCGGAATGGGGCATGATAGTCCAGGATTTTTAAGAATCTGGCATTAAAGTAGGATACTGCTTCGTCTAAATGGAGGTGTCTAAATGGTGATATAGGTAGAGTTCACACAAAGTGGGGGTATGATTAGTCTGGGTTACTACATGGGCATAACCAGTGGTTATTACGGTATTCTCTAAATTGTTTTTTTGAACAGTTTCACTGAGGAGAGAGATGAGAGTTCCCTGGGAAGCAGGTTCCAGGATTTGTCCACAGTGTTGGAGAACAGTGAATCCCCAGCCTTATTTTTGGATTTAACTGTAGATACTAATATTTTATTGGCTGAGCAAAGGGTTGTCAAATTACTATAGGGGGTTAGAAGGCTAGTAAATATTGGTGTATTTTTAGGAAGATAGAGGATCTTATGGGCAATAACAAGTTGTTGAAACTGAAGTTGATTATGTAGTTCCAGCCAACTTAGTTGCTTTAGGTTTTGACAGTGGTGAGTCCAAAATGAGGAAGCAGTAGCAAATCTGGCAATATTGTTGTAAGATGTAGCTAGTTTGTTAAGGTTGTTTTTTGATAGGTTGGTATAAATGGGAGAGGTGTAGAGGAGGGTAGAAATTAGATGGGTATGGGTACAGTTGTTCTAGCTGTTGGAGTAAGGAAGGGTTTAATCCTGTAGAGGGAGCCTAGTTTTCTGTTGACTGATTTTATTGTTGTGTTAACATGTGTGTCAAAGTTAAGATTATGGTCTATTATTACCCCTAAGAGCTTTGTAGTTGGGTCAGGCGATATGACAATGCAATTGTTAGATACAACTATGAAGTCAATTGGGGAGGACTTTTGTGTGGGAGTCAAGAGTAGTAGTTTTGTCTTTTTAGGGTTCAGGAGGAGGCTGTGCTGTAATAACCAGCTTTCTACTATGTTAAGCACTGTTTGAGTAAGGAACTGGAGTTTAGGTGTAGAGGTAGCCGAGCATATTAGTGTGGAGTCATCAGCATATTGGATACATGTAGCTTGAGGAATTATTAGATTAAGATCATTGATGAAAATTGAGAAAAAGGAGAGGTCCCAGGATTCAATCTTGAGGGACGCCTAGGGTAATAGGAAGGTGAGAGAATGGATTATTTTCCCAAAGCACGGCCTGTTGCCTATTTTCAAGGTAGGATTTAAACCATTGTAAAGCCTGTGTATCTAGTGAGAGAGACTTAAGTATAATCAAGAGAAGCTGATGGTTAACCATCTCAAAGGCTTTTGATAGGTCGATAAAGAGTGCTGAGGATAGAGTATTGTTGTTTCAGTTATTGTTAATACAGTCGGAAAAGGATAAGAGGGCTGTGGTGGTACTATGGAAAGGCCTGGAGCCATGCTGACAGTTAGCTAGTCAGTTATTTTGCAGTAGGTGGTCTAGTAGTTGGCGGTGGATACATTTTTTCATTATTTTAGCAAAAGGAAAGAGTAAAGCTATTGGGCTGTAGTTTGAGAGTTCAGTTGAGTTGCCACCTTTATGCAGTGGGATAATGTGGGAGATTTTCCAGATAGATGGGATGGTTCCTTCGGTAATGGTTCTATTTATTAGGATGGAAATAGGAAAGGCTACTACTGTTGCAGCTATCTGTAAATATTCTGCTGGTAGAAGGTCAGCTGAGGGGGTGCAAAGTTTTAGTTTTTGAAGAAGAGTGCAGATGAGGGATACTGTGAATGGTTGTTAATGGAATGAGGGAGGTAAACTAGTCAAGGAGGATGACAAACTTATGCTAACAGGAGGTAATGAATTAGCAAGGCATTGGACTGCATCAGTAAAGAAGGTATTAAAGGCATTAGCAATATGCTTGGGACTTTCATCGGTGGATCCTGTTGGGGTGGGAGTTTTGGACTGACCTGGGTGCAGGAGTCTATTTATGCCTGCCCAGAACTTTTGAGGTTTGTATTGGTGGGTTTGCTAGTTGTTGTGGTAAAAGTTTCTTTTATTTAGAAGTATAGATTTTTTTGGTAGCATTTCTCAGCTGTCTAAATGTTAGATGATCAGCTGGGTTTTTTATTGCTTGCCATTTGGCCCAGATTTTATTTTTTAGTAGAATTTTGTGCCTTGTCTCTTTTGTTAGCCATGGAGCAGTTTTAGTCCTATTTCTGAGTGAGCGGGATGGGGCATGATAGTCCAGGATTTTTAAGAATTTGGCATTAAAGTAGGATACTGCTTCGTCTAAATGGAGGTGTCTTAAGGGTGACCAGTCACATGCTTTCAGTTCAGTTTGGAAGTTAACAGGGTTAAAGTTTTTGTTGGATCGAATGGTTTTATATAAGGTTGGTTTTTGAGTATTGATCTTTTGCCTGATTATATAGGTCAGTGAGTGGTCACTGACATCATCAGGAAGGACACCCGCTTCATATGAGAGGTGGTGACTATTTATTAGTATCCAGTCTAGAGTGGTTTCTTTATTGTTAGGTTTATGGGTCCTGGTGGGGGAGGTAATAGTTTGGGAAAAAACAAAGTTTTATATGGGTAATCTGGTTGGCTGAGATGCAGGTGTTCCAGTCAATATTAAAGTCACCAAGGACAATGGTTTCTTGTGGGTAGTTAGTTGAAAGTCAGGAAAGGATATTTTCTAGGGTGTTTATATTGTTACCAGGAAGGAGGTAGGAGCATATTATATAGATGGATTTACAGGTGTTGATTTGGAGTTTAGAAATAAGGATTGATTTCAGTGTTGTTAATAGAAAGTGGTTGCACATCTATTGGTGTTACTTGCAACCCTGCTTTATATAATATTGCTACACCCCTGCCCCTTTTGGTTATTCAATCTAATCTCAGGATATTGTATCCTGGTGGGGTGCTTTCATTGTCCCATGTTACAGGTTTTAACCATGTTTCTGTTAGGCAAAGGATGTCAAAGGAGTGAACATCTGAGGGCATGGAGGTGGGAAACTTTATTGTTTAGGCTCCGTATATTGAGGTTATATAAGGAGAGAGTTGGATGCCTTAGTGGGGGATCAAGAAGTACAGGGATTTGGTTTATGGGGATTAGTGGTGGTTGTGGTGTTGGGACCAGGGTTGGGATGGATATCACCATCTAGACGTTTTTGCTAGTATTCCATAAAAAATGTCATACTGATTATATTCAGAATAGTCTAAAGTGCATATACAAATATACAACTTCATTGCTGAACATGAATTGATACAAAAGTTACATTTCTGTTAAATATTGTAAGATTTCATTTTTAATATGCTTGCCATGGATACTATATCATTTAAGCCTGTGCACTGGTGGCATGTGTCATTAGTTATCACTGTAATTCCTTCACCTCTAATTTTGTTTTCCATGACCCCCCTGTTCAATGGCATCTATAACAAAAAAAAAATTGTGTCTCTCATATTCATGGATATGTTTCCACAGCACATTATGTTGTTCCTTGACCTTGATATCGTATAAATGTTCATACATCTTATCTTATAATTCCCTCTCCATTTTACCTATATATGAACAGAAACAATTCTTACATAGTGCCAGATAAGCTATTCCTTTAGTATTACAGTTGGAGTACTTTGGGCTCTTTACTGTATCATACCCCCTAATTCTGATGACCTCACCTCATTAATATAGGTTCATAGGTTCATACTAGGCTATCTGCCCTGGGGCATTTATAAGCCTAGCCAGAGTGTGTATGGCTTTCGCCACCCATTTTAAATTAATTTTGCTATGCCCTTTTTCGAGGTTAGTATACTGTGCCTCTGTCTAACAGTGACACAGAAGTGATACCTGGGGTAAACCTACGATCTCCCATCCACTCATCAAGATTCCTCTTGAAGAGAGTCAATGAGGGACTCTGCCTAACCTGGACTGGGATTTTATTCCAGAGTGAAGGGAGCCTCTGGGTTATGAATCTGTCCCTCCAGCATGTCCTATTTATTTCAGTGCTGAGGTTCAAGTCCCTCGAGCGCGTAGCTCGATGGGATTTGGATTTACTGAGGTGCAGCATGTCCATTAATTCCGGGTTGGATATGGCTTTATACGTCAGGCACAGATTGCCTCTGAGCAGGCGGTATGCCACTGAGTAGAGCTGGAGTTTCTTTAACCGGGCAGCATACGGCATCTGTTTGAGCCCCTTGATCCTCTTGGTGAGGTACTTTTGGGGTCTTTCCAGTTGCTGCAGGTGTCTGGTAAGGTACATCCCAAAAGGGGCATTGTACTCAATTATGGGCCTGATGAGGGATGAGTAAAGAGGCACGATGACCTCCCCTGATCTAGATGTGAATCCCTTCATGATTAGGTGGGCTATATAAAATGTTTTTCTAACCACGTTGGCCACGTGGTTGTCAAATGAGAGATTGCTATCAACTTGGGTCCCCAGGTCCCTAATTACTTCTTCTGTACTTAATGAATTACCACCTATGTGGTAATTTGTGGGCACTTTGTTTTTGCCAAAGGGGATGACTATACACTTTTTGGCGTTTAGCTTGAGGCCATGGCTCTGGCACCAGTTGTCTGTTTCTATGAGGCCCTTTTGGAGGATGCTTGTGTCAGCTGGAGAGTCTATTATGGCGCCCAGTTTGCAGATATCTGCGAACTTGGTCAGCCACAGTCCTTCCATGTTGGCCTGTACCTCCGAGAAATATATACCGAACAAGAGAGGTCCCAGGACTGAGCCTTGTGGGACTCCATTTGTAACTGGTTTGGAGTCTGACATGGCTCCAGCTATTCTAACCATGTGGGTTCTGTCCTTGAGCCAGTTTGCAACCAATCTAGTGACATAGGGGTTTATATTTAAGCTGGTGAGTTTATCTATAATGCCCGAGTGGGGTATTGTATTGAAGGCTTTTGCGAGGTCCAGGTAGGCTGTGTGGACCACCTTCCCCTTGTCAATGGCCTTGGTGATTGTTTCAAAGAAATCGACCTGGTTTAAGAGGTAGGATCTGCCCTTAACAAAGCCGAACTGGGTAGGATCCAGTGTCTGTAGGTCCCCAATATCTTTATTTATAAGGTCCATGATGATCCTTTCCATAGCTTTGCAGACCAAGCTAGTGAGACTTATGGGGCGATAGTTTCCAGGATCTGTTGAGGCACCACCTTTGTGGAGAGGGACCACTGTTGCTGTACGCCACTCTTTGGGTACATATCCTGTAGTAAGGCTGAGATTGAACAGTAGTTTTAGGGGGACAATATTTACATCTCCCACACTTGTATGTTCCAATTCTACCCCAATCACATTCCTAAAAATAACACATGGTGCCTCTCCTACTGTATGTGGATTAATGCTGCTTACATCAAAAATCTTCCAATTTCTTTGCACTATATATTTGATCACCCCTGTATCACTACTGTAAGTTAGGACTAACCCCTAAATATATTTTTGTTGGTCTCTTTTTCATGTAAAACACATGGGTTGACCCTCTTCCTATCCTCAACAGCCAATAATTACATATAAAATCCATTGGATCTCTTATCAAATACCTCCAAAACAATTCTGTATTAAAAAACTGATGGGGTATCCCCTAGTCATTAACATTGATCTCATTTTTTCACTTTCGGTGTAAAATGTGTTTACAAGGAGATCATATGGGCCAACCTAACTAATTGTCCTTTAACAAGGGCTTTTTATGATGCTTTGCATGGCAACTATCATAGTGCGATACTGCATTTGAATATGTTAATTTTCTGCAAACATTGAATAAAACTCCCTGTTAATAGAGTCCTTCCTAATTACCATGTCCAAATAACATAAAATACTCTGTGAGATTTCCATTGTAAGTCTTAGAAAATCAGTAGTATTGTTTATGTAGTGAAAAAATTCTCTCAGTCTTTAGTCAGTATCTCTCCAAGAAAATCAAAATGTTGTCCAAAAACTGCCCATACAATACTTACCCATCCTGTGTTAAATATATAGATACAGGAGAGCATGCAGCCCCCAATGCTACCCCTGTCTTTTGTTTGTATATACACTGCCCTCAAAAAATATATAGTTGTTCTGCAGAACACCTTCCATGAGGATCCTTAAAACCATAATTGTAGGGTTATCCAAATTCTCTTACCCATTCAGGTATTCACAAAACGAATAAATCCCTTGTTTATGCAGTATGACTGAAAATAGATCTTTCATGTAAATCACAACAAACGCTGTGCTGTCCTCAAAAAATACTTTTTAAAACCCCTCAAGAATTCCCATGAATTCTTGTATAAATGGGTCTCTCTAACCAAAATATCTTTCAACTTGAGATAAATATAATTTACCATCTCATGTGTTTTGGAACACTTGGCATCCACTACAGGTTTCAAAGGGGTATCCATGATACTGTTATGTATTTTCAAGATGCCCAAAATACCTGAAATGCAGGGGTGATCTATCTTAAGAAACCTATACTCTAAATCTGATGCTCATGCATGAGAAAAATCATACAGTAAACTATCCTGGAGTATGCAATATTCAGCTGGTTCCTGGAAACCTCCTCCTGTTCTGCTAACAAAATATCCTCCATCTTGATGTTATAATTTAAAGTGGTCATGACCACAAGACTGCCACTGTTGTCATGTTTCATTAATATAATGTCTTTGTTTGTACAAACAATCCTTAAGAAATCCCTTTCATCTCTGTTGAGATTGAAAGTAAATGTTCTTTTGTGATAACATAGTTTCTGTCTAATGTGTTTCCACAACTTCTCGAATAACGTGATTGTTGGATGCAATGGTAGATTGAAAGTGCTGGGTCACCTTATTGCATCAGAATTCAGAATGCTATGATCTTAGTCAAAATACAATAAAGTAAAATTTAACTTCCTAGTGTAAAATTTTAAATCAATTAATATCTTTACTAAATGAACCTTCCAAGATGGAACAAACGTCTAACCTTTCTCAAATAAATCAGCATGGGCCCTACAAATGTTCAAAGAACTATAGTCATAAATTCTAAAATCTCCTTGTCTATTGGAAATAATACTGATTCTGTAGTCAGTGCCTCATCCTTCTGACCTTTCCCCCTGTGGTTGAGGTCATATTCAAGTCTGCCCTCTCATAGTTTCCTGTATATATGTGCTGGCTTTCCTCCACTTTTGCTGCTTTTTGAGTCTCTTGGATCTCCTTAGAGTGGGATATTCTAAATGGTCAAGTTGCTGTCCATGATTATCAATGTTAATTAATGCTGATTCCTGTTCACCACAACTGAACTTATCCTACCCTGATTGGTGGGTCAGGGACTAAGCTCTGTGGTTATAGTAATCATTTTTATCTCACCACAATTTATTTTATTTTCTAGACCTCCTATCATTCACTGTCTTATCAATACATTTAAAAATAATACAAATAAACACTTCAATAGTGTCCAAATAACAAATCACTGTTAATACTGTTGTGCAATTATTTAATTTCAGCTTCCAAGATGTCAATGTCAGCTTGATGCTGCCTCATAATTAATTCCATGAACTTGCACCCATGCCTGTCAAACAATTGGAAACGTTTCTTGTGTAGACTGGAGCCCTCCTTTAATCCATACCCAGAGTCCCTTGGGTATAGTATTAGATTTGACACTCACAAAAATAGCTGTTCTCAAGTTGCAGTTTGGGAAACTTCAAGAGTTTAGTCTCTAACATTCATATCCGTTTACTGAGATTATTCTCATTAGTGTTCACTTGAACATGAGCCAAAAAAAATTACTATGTGCCTGCAACCACTCACCCAGATATATATCGCCTCTTTCCTGCACTCCTCCACTGCTACCAATGATGGAATCCTGATGAATTGTTGGAATGAATTCTATCCTCTCAGGAGTGGTCCACCTAATATGCTGTCCCAGGGTAATTTCCTCTTGATCTTGCTTCTCATGACTATGGCCACACAATGAAAACTGACCATTTTCTTCTTCTGGCCGTTGATTTGTTAACATGGGAACTTACAGGCTCAATTGCTGATTCAGTTGTGCTATGAGTCTGATGACCTTCCCAACAGTTGTCTCAAATGCATCTTGTGTGATGTAAATGGGATGGTGCCCCCCACCCTCACCGCCAGTCACTAGAGATGACATCACTGTGCAAAGGTCAAACACTGAACTCGTAAGCAAACTTGTTACCAAAACTAAGAGGAACACAAAGCAAAAAACCACCAGACTGGACTAGGAGAATGCCACTCCTTCAGTAAATCCACAACATAATGCACACCTTGAAACAATCAAAGTCAAACCTTTATTCGTCACTCTTGAAATGTTCATGGAACTTTAAAACATGATCTAAGCACTTTTGCCACTTGAACTGTACTGGGACTTTATCAGAGATAAAAAAAAATACTGTCACAAGACAATGTTTAAATTCGTCTATTCCTCTTTCCCATCAAATGCTTCCTACTTGATTGCTTAATTAATTAATCACATTCTCCTTTAAAATAACCCCCCCAACAGTAGTATATAAAACCCATTGACTCTCTTATCAAATACCTCTGCTATCAAACCTATACTGAAAAGGTATGCAATCAGCAACAATGGACCTAATTCAGTGTTACTCATGGTTTGCTTCTACTTGAACTTCACCTGTAAGGACTGCTTAAAGGTAAATCATGCTTCCTTCATCTTGCATCAGTTTGAGTAGGTTGTAGCTGCATTAGACAAATGCCTTATAACACACAGCTTACCTGAATTTGTGTAAGGTTTCATTAGATAAAGGGTTTTATGGTGGAGATAGTTTACCTGGACTTGGCTAATGTTTCATAAGAAAAAGAATTTACAGCACATACAGCTTGCCTGGATTGACCAAGGCTTTATTCTACTAAGATAATGCAACTTATACCTGGCAAAATTAAATTTGGGTATACAATATAAAGTAAATGTACATTTGTGTGTTACTCAATGTGCCAAAAATAGTTAGCAAACAATGTGAAAGTTGTTTAATAGGCCTGATGAAGATGACCTTTCTGATCACAAATGGGGGGTGGGGGTGGGGGGGTAGAGCTCTGGATCACTAAATATGAAGATAACTTGGTAATGCAGTTGTGTTACCTTAGAACTGAGAGCACTACAAGAATGATTAGAGAATATACACTCTTGATGTGATGACAGTAGCCCTATTTTAGAACTAAGAAATGTAGTATATTAAAATCTGGGAAGATGGAAATCAAATCTGGGGAGAACTAAACTGAATTTGAATAGACAATAAGAGGAGACCTTTAAATGTTAGCTACAGAAATAACAGAAACCTAGTGATATCAGTGGATAACTGGCTCAGCCTTGACCAAAGTATTTACTTATTTATTTATGTATTTATTTATTTGTTTATTTTACTTGCATATTTATTCATTTAGTTTGTTGACTAGGGTAGAACACTGATCCAAATGGACCTACTTCAGTCTCAACCCAGAAATTTATAAATGACAATAGACAAGCAAGTTAACAAGAAGTATTATGAATACAAACAAAATGTTGTGTGTGAAGATAGCAATGAATTAATAACAATAATAATAGTAAACTACACAGTACATGGGCAATTGGAAGGGATGGTGAGAGTAAGAAGATGGGAGAAGAAGAGGAAGAAAAGAGTGAAACAGTGAAGAGATAGAGACAACAAAAGTAAGGGAACACATACATTAACTGTACACAATGTGGGATAGATGTCAAGTATTACTGTAGGAAATAATGTGAGGAAGACAAAGATGCCTAACTGGTGAAGGAGAGAGTGGGGCGTTAGCTTATGTGTCCAGAAGGAAAGACTTTGCAAATTAATTCATATTTGAGATGATCTTTAAGCTGAGCATGAAATTATAGGTATGAGGTGAGGTCTTTAAGATTAGTTGGGGGGAGGGGGATTCCCAGAGTTTAGGACCTAGGAAGGAGAAAGCATGGTTAGTGCCCTGAAGGCTGGTTCTGGGACACTGAAGAAGTGGAAGCAAGAGAAGGACAGAAGTGTTCTTTAAGGAAATGTAGGGCTAGGACCCCAAAATCAGGATGGTACATCCTTGGACAGGTAGCCAACTGTCTTTATTAATCATGATACAATGATGCCCATTTCTAGGGAGAGGGCGTAATGAAACTGCAGATACAGTTGATTACAGTTTGGATGGTGAAGGAGTTTATCTTACATGCTGCCACAACCAGTGGAAGTCTGTATTCAAGCTGGACAAGTAGAATGTCTTTGCCTGTGGCACTCCTGGTTGGACTGAAGAGAAAGGGAGGAAATTTTGTAGGACCAAAATAGGAGGGAATTAATTTGCTTCCATACTTGTTCTAAGTGAAGGTGAAAGTTCAGTGTAGAATCAAGCGACAAGGTGTTTAAAGGGGACAACTTGATCAGTGGGGATGTCAACATGGTCAAAGATAAGAAGTGATTGAGAGTTTTTCTGTCATTTAGGGAAGGCATGCACCAAACAACAGCATTGTTTTAGTTTTGGAAGTGTTCAGAATTAGCTTTTTGTTATTAAGCCATTTGACAAGAGAAAGGAGGTCAGCTTGTAGTTGTTAAGTATAGTTAATGTTGTTTAAAAGACTTATGGCACTGGCAAACCCAGCACTGAAAGCCATAACTCTGCTCACTGCACCTTTGAAACTATGCAGATAATTCAACTAGTAAAAGGTACAGAGAATTGTAATAATACAAATTCAAAGGTTAGGAAACAGAACTTAAATGCAAAGACTACAAGAACTGTTACTATTCCTAGTGACATACAGACTTCAGAGGGGCAATTTTTTTGTCTCTATTTCAAAGCTTTGACAGAACCCATTTTGTCCAAAAGTCTATGTCATGAGTGTTTAACATGTGGAGCTAATATATAAGACAGGGTATTCCCATGTGTAAAATTAACATTAGTAATATAAAAAAGGATGCATACATTACATAATAGCTGCCATGAGTATTAAACTGACTTCCCAAATGTTTAATAATACAGTTTAGTAACTGACTTTATAAATAAACTTCACACACACACACACACATATACATATATATATATATATATATATATATATATATATATATATATATATACATATCAGTTATAAGAGATACTTGCATGGGAAACAGCAAACTATCTTCCTGAAGGCCAGCTGGTCACAAACTTGATACTGTAACCTACTAATTTGTAAATATTATTTCTAACTGCAAAACCCAGAATACGACAGAGTTAACAGTAAAGACAAGTAGAAACAAACGGAAATGTCAACAGCCTGGAACAACTGATAGGCAAACATATGAACAAGATTGTAATGGCAGATAAAGGCCATGTGACTCACTCATTTGTCCTGTTCTGAAAGCTGTTGCATCACAATAGCTCCAGGCTTACATGAGGTCTGCATCTTCTCCAACATGCTACATCTAACATCATCTGCCTTCTGCAAAAAATCTTTCAGTACTCGTTATTATGCCACAAAAAGAAATCATGGTTGAGCTCCTCTCCTCTCCTGCCAAACATGTCTCTCTTAACTTTATCATTCCAAGTAGTGCTCATAAATGTTCTTGTCTGAACAGCTTTATTGTCGTACATGTTGTTTACATTGACCTTTTCTATGTGACCACAGATTTTGCTTTGCGTTTTTCTTATATTTTTATTTCATCAAAACAGTAAATGATACGACCAGCAGAACCTTCCGTATATAATGTCATTGTTACTGCCTTAACCCTACATCTAAATTGCCCGGGACACTTTTTCATATTTAAACTCCTACAACTCTGACTGCTGGTTGTGATGCATAAGATGTCGTGGCTTTTAGAAATATAAATGAGGAAGAGGCTTACCTAAACAGCACTGGTGACCCAAAGAAACAACACAAAACAGACAGTGATTTTGCATTGTGGGTGTAAACAATCAACAGTAATGCAATACAGCACAGGGAAAACATAATTTTAAACATGTTCCAGTTATACAACTTTCCTTAAATGATCACATTTTATTTTAAAATTTGAATATAAAACTTCCAGTATTGACTGATACAGCCAATTTAATACCTAAACCAATAAGTAATCATATTATTTACATACTGTACATAATATATATATAGATTGATAACTTGTATAGACCCTAAACACTGACTCAACAAACGTTTGCATATCAATTGACATCACAGATCTTGAATCATGCAGTTCATAGGTTAAAGAATTTCTTTTAAAGTCCCTAAACACTGACTCAATAAACATTTGCATATCAATTGACATCACAGATCTTGAATCATGCAGTTCATAGGTTAAAGAATTTCTTTTAAAGTCTGAAAGTGTTTTGATAGGTTTTAAGATCCAACAGCTTTATATATAAAAATGTTTTAGCTTTTAATAGAAACTGTGAACCAATGAACCCATGTCTTGACCATATAAAATTTGACCTAACCAGATAACATATATATTTTTGATACAGATGTCCTTACTCATATTAAGTAGCAAAATATTTAATATTTAGTTGGAATATTTACAATTCCAAGTAGGTATCTTCAAATTCTTTATGTATATATATATATATATATATATATATATATATATACACACACACACTCACACACACACACACACACACACACACACACACACACACACACACACACACACACACACACACACACATATATATAGCCAAAATTAATTAAAGTGAATATCAAAATACTAGCAATCAAGGAAGGAAATGCGTCTTATTAAGACACATCTTTAATGTGACATCCTGATATCTATAATAATTTGGTAAAACATGCCACCAGGTAGCAGAAGCTGAGACAATGTGAGGGATTGCCAGCTATGCCAGAAGAAGTAGGACAGTGGATGTGTAACATATGCCAGCATAGCTAGCTGGAGTTTTGTAAAAAATTATATGTCATTTGTTTATCAAACTGATTTGTACATGTGCTTGTTTTAAAAATGTATTTGTAAAGTTGCTTGTGTTAAAAAATGTACCAACAGTGAAAAAAATGCACCTGTATGTCAGATTGTATTGCAATTATTGAAATTAATATTATAGCAGGATACTGGAAGAGAAGAGGTTAATCTCAGTCCAGCTAACTTTGAAAAATAATTTGAAATTAAATTACCTGGTTTAGGCTACACAGATTGTATCTTACAGTTCTGATTGCAGCCAGAGTCAAAATGTCTGTGAAAACAAGGACTAGAAATCCTGCTGCACTGTCCTTAGCAGTGAACTAATTGCTACCCTGGAATTTAAGTGTTGAAATGGTTTTATGGCTTCCAGATGCTATAACACATTTTAGCAAAACTCTGTGTGTATGGTAACAAATATATGCTAGATTCTGGTTCAGTTTCTAGGGAAGGGGGGAAGTATGGGAACCAGATGTCAGATGACCAGATGTATGTGATGTCAATGAGACAGAAGTCTCAGGGCAGTCTATTTTTAAAACCTGACATTGAAGGATCATTCACACACTTCTTCTTGCCTTGCTTTAGTAAGTAACCAGTGAAGAGGAATTCTTTAAATCAGTCAGGAAAACATAATGAGATTAGTTAAGTACTATTTTTCTGTATCTGTGTGAATCTATTCATCTGTGTTATTTTAATATTTCTTGTGATTCAACCTCTGGTGTTAACTGTAAACAGATATTCAGCATTTTCATGTTCTTTTATTATTATTAAATATATTTAAACTTTTCATTGTGAATGGTCTTTTAGAGAATATTTAACCCTTGAGAGTACTTATATATATATATATATATATATATATATATATATATTTGGTGACACTGTAGCTGCTCCTTTAAGCCTTGCTGCATTGGTCAAACATTTGTATTAATATTAACATTACTCAGTGTAACTGGATACCCAGGTAAGGGCCTTAGAATAGCTGGCTTTGGAGTGCCCTGGTGGCTACCTTATAGGCTGGGCAGAGAGGCATAGCTGGTAAATCTGTGCCAGCCTTTCCCAGGTGTGTGTGTGTGTGTGTGTGTGTGTGTGTGTGTGTGTGTGTGTGTGTGTGTGTGTGTGTATGTGTGTGTGTGTGTTTTGCATGTGAAAATCAAATCTCAAAGAATGTATGTGTCAGCCACTTGGAGCAGGGACACAGAGCACTGGTTTCACGAAGAGGGTGGGTGGTAGAAGACTTGCTCTGGGACACTCGGCTGATGACTCAGCTATATAGCTGTGCCAGTGGGAAGTCTGATTAGGGGCCTGGAGAGAGAGAGAGAGAGAGAGAAGGAAGCCCAGATTCCCTGTGTGCTCGTAAGGGAAACTGTGCTTAGTGCAGACAGCTGCATCTGAAAATACTGTGTGTATCTATCTTTGTTCAAAGTGAACATCCCTCTCCGGTGTCGGTGATGTGGATTCAGTCTCCTTGATTACTGACCCAGAGGAGGGATAACACATATTGGTGGCAGTGTTAAGAATTCAGGCTCCTTTACTGGCCCAGAGGAGGGACATCACATATTAGTGAGCAGTGGTGGGATATTAATTGAACTTCTGTAGCCCATAGGCAGTTGTCACTAAAGGTATGTGTACTCTCAGTAGCCACAAGGTAAACATACAGAGTTTCATTTTCACAACAGTTTTATTTTTTGTTAGTTTACTTTAGTCAGGGAAAACAGGCAAATATGTCAGCAGAGGATTAAGGCAAGCTGACAAAGAACCAGTTGGCCAAGGTGTGTGAAGCCAAAGGACTGGTGCATGCCAACTGGACTAAAGAACAAATGATTTCAGTCTTGGTTGCAGCTCAGACCAGAAACCAGGAGGATATCCATTCTGGTGATGGGAATTTCTATCCCTCAGAAACAGGACAGTTCACTTTTTCCTCACAGGACTTAAAAATCCGTCTGGAGTTAAAGAGACTTGAACTGGAGGCCAAAGATTTGGAATTAGAATCAGCAGACAGACTGCAGCATTTGGAGTTGGAAGGAAAATGGGAGACTGCAGCTTTTGCAGGATGAAGAAAATGAGAAGCAGTGTCAACTTGAGAGGGAGATGGTGACTCTTTGACAGGAACATGGAGATAAAGGAGAAGGGAATAACCGAACCCCAGAAGCATTAAAAGTCAGTATATTTCTACCAAAGTTTACAGAGGGTGCAGTGGTGAGGATTCAAGCTCCTGAATTACTGGCCAAAAGGAGGGACATCACAGAAGCATTTTAAGCCCTCCTTTCTTTTGGGAGTGCATCAATTTATTGAGACCAATTATTGGATTTTTATTATGCAGAATATAATATGTAAACATACTGCCTTAATATTAAAGGAGACACCTGAGATTAGAGAAGCAGTATTGTTCAAAAAACGATAGATGTTTGAGAACTATATTAATTTTTTTTAGATAGGACATCTTTAATAAAAGGTTGGTTTTCAATTTATCCCAACTTCTAAGATCATTTTTAGGTTTCCCTAACAGATTGTTTAAATTAGCTGAGAAAACAAAACATGAAATCTGGCTTACTTCTGAGACTGAAATATTTAATTTCATCACTTGAACCTAATAACATACATGTCTCACTGCAGTTAGTAATATTATTATAGACTGAGAGGAGAACTAAGGTAGCCCTATCAAGACTCCATTTATAGTTAGAACCTTTACTGTATTCTGTAACCAATTTGAATAGTAGGTGTATTCAAATAAACTAAAATATTATCAACAAACAATGTAATCTTTACTTCTACCATTGTTAGCATGATGCCAGAAATTATAGCATGAGCAATGACTTCATTAAAACAGTGGTTCCAAGGAAACAATAAAAGGTAGGAGGATAAGGGACATCATTGAATGGTTCTTATTTAAATGTTGTTAGAAGTGAGGTAAGACAACTTAGAGACAAACACATAAATAAGACATGATAAAATTGCTTAATCATAAAAATATAGGAAGATGGAATATTGATCTCACAGCGATTATTAGAAAGCAAAATAATACATTTATGAGCAGCATCATTGCATTGTATTAATGGAGAAAGATTAGTGTTAAAATAGCAATGTAGCCTCCTTTTGTTGTAATGATACATAATCTATGGATTATGTTATGAAAGGTGGAAAACACGCAAGAGAGAGAATCACAAAAGGTACAACAAAAAAGAAAGAAACATAAATATGAATCACAAAACAGTAAATACTTCTTTCCCACTAAAAAGGCCATCAGTAAACCCCAGTTACAAAACCGAGATCACATGTCATCTTGGTAGTGATACTGTTAGCTAAATCCCCCAGACCATCTTTCTCATGTGTGCTAACCCTAACCGTAACCTTACTCATGCCCCCCAACCCTACAGATTACATTACTAAAAACTCTTTCCCTTAACAGTGCCACTGCACAGACAGAAAATCAGAGAAAACACAAAAAACATGCACAGCATTGAATCTATCCCCTTACCTAACCCTTATTCTAACCCTAACCTAGGAACACTTGTACATACACACCAACTGCTATAATAGTCTTACACATCTTCACAACCACCATTTTTCCATTTAAACATTAATTTTCTCTGCACACTCCTGCTTACCTACACTGTAAAAAAAACTAAACCCAACCAGATGTGATTCACACAAATGGAGGACTCATTCATTTATGCATTCTCTCTTTTCTAGACCCACAATATCTTTTCTACCAAATGTGTATTCTACCTTTTGAATTACAGCAAATCTAACACGGTGAAGATGCAAGAAGAATCAAACAATACCTGATAGAAGGATATGAAAAAATTGAGTAAGACTATAAATATACTGCTTCAGATTACTCTTAAAATGAAATGAATGCTTCTACTAGAAAACAATTCAAGAGTAGATGTTTGGTAGGTATTAGTTTCTGAGGAAGATGTTTATTCAGCCTCAAAAGTATATCTTCAATATACCCACATATCCATGCATGAAACTTGAAGTTCAAAACAATTTAACCTAAAATACTCACATAAAGATCAGAAGCTAAAAGAAAAAAAAAGAAAAACATTTGTTACTCATATCTCAGATTATTCCTTACCAATGCCCTACATCATTCTAAGTGGCTCTTGGTTATTTATTGTTTGCTGATCTTCAAATTAGCCTAGTTATTGTTATTATATTAAAGTGATTTTGTTTTTCAACTAAGGTTTCTTCTCATATTTTACATCATGTCCATAAACATGACACTGTATTACAATTCCATTTCATTAATGCTGCCTTTTCAGTTCATTCAAATTAGGAGAAAGAGACATGATGCTTTTTTTGACAATCCACAGAAAGCATGTCAGCACATTTGGTTTTCAGTGACTTCATCTGATTTGTGTTTTCTGACATCTCGTTAACAGACAATTATGGGCTGATTTGTATTTCAGTTACAAAAAGTGGCTAAATTAGTTGCTTTTGTAGATAGTAAAGAATAAATATTTCTTAAATGCAAGGACTCTAAAGACAGACAGACAGACAGACACACACACACACACACACACACACACACACACACACACACACACACACACACACACACAACTTACAAACTCTCACTCATTTGCTGTGCCAAATACAGGTGTCAAGTTTACCATCATTCATGCTTGAAATGCCAACACATCTGTAATTAACAACTCACAGAACTAAAAGTAGCTTATTGGTTCTAGAAAATTCACTATGTGAAGACAGCATTAGTTTTATGCTGTTTGATAAGTTAGTATATAGTTTATAATAATAATGCAGCCTAAGACACATCCAAGAAGCCAGGGCCAACCTACAAGTACCCTATTATGTTGGTATTTCCTAGGTCAAAAGTCCACAATGCAATGATGATATAAGGCTAATCAGGCAATTCCTAAAGACGGCAATATGGAGTTTTATGAAAACATAACACTGTGCACAATGAATAGGATTAATAGCAACAGCTAAATCACTCTATCCATAAATGTGGCAAAGCAAAGTGAGTATATCTCAAAAGGAAGAAAATGTAATCTGGGGTGAAGAAAAGTTTTACAGGGCATACAGTTTACTTTTAATACTTTTGTGTTATCTGATTGTTTCAAGGCTTGCTGATTTAAAAATAGTCCCTATTTCTAAATTCCTGCATACACTGTTAGAATCTCCTTGTGTTCTAACTGGAGTGCTTCTCAAACAATCTGGAAATATATCACTGATAAGTATATTTCTTGACACTTTTCAGAGTTCTGCATTGTCTTAATTTTTGCCTGTCTGAATTATTTTACATATTTGCTGACATTGTTTGCTGTTTCCTCATCTGTTCTGAAACCGCTTCCCCCCTATTCCCGTGGTGGTGTTAAAATTTATAAAACTGCTCTAACAGCTTTTGTGTTATCTGATTGTTTCAAAGCTAGCTGATTTAAAAATAGTCCCTATTTGTAAATTCCTGCATACACTGTTAGAACCTCCTTGTATTCTGACTGGAGTGCTTCTCAAACAATCTGGAAATATATCACTGACGAGTATATTTCTTGGCACTTTTCAGAGTTCTGCATTGTCTTCATTTTTGCCTGACTGAATTATTTTATATATTTGCTGACATTGTTTGCTGTGTTCTCATTTGTTCTGAAACTGGTTCCCCCTCCCTATTCCTGTGGTGGTGTTAAAGTTTATAAAACTGGTCTAACTGATCGTTTTTAAGTGTTTTTCAACTGATGAACTGTTGAGGGCTACACATTCAAGTATGATAGCCATTTTTCTGCTTTAAAAAGTGTTTGCTTTACTGTATCTGTTTTAATTATTGAAAAAAATCCTCTCTCTCTGCACGTTTCCCACCTTTCTATAACCAGTAGTGTCCGGTTTTCATATTTTACTGAATTCTGGGCTGTTTTGTAGTTTCTGTGTTGCCCAGACCTTACTAAGACAGACAGAAGCTTCTCTGTTCATCAGTGAAAGTGGTGAGCTGTGAGCAGCCTATCTGTCGCTGGAGGAGTGGTTTCAGATCAGAATCTGTAGTTTTATTGGCCATTTTGGGCTATTTCTATCCCTTTTATCTTTCTGTTTAGAAACCCATATTTGCCCACTTTTTGTGCTTGTATTACATCAGCAAGATCCTGCCTGGGTTTCCTGCAGAGTTTTACAGCAGCAGAGAGAAAATGAAGACTTTGAGTGGATTAAGTACTTCTGTTTTGCTTTTGATTGCTTATTTTTGCTAGTCAAACTATTCCAAGCATTTTTATTAACATTGCAACTTATTTGAACTGTTTTTTTTTTTAATTCTGATACTGTTTGCAATTTAACTGATTGTTTTTTAGTGTTTTTCATCTGTTGAACTTTTGAGGGCTACACACGCAAGTGCAACAGACATTTTTCTGCTTTACAAATGTTGTTTTACTGTATCTGTTTTAATTTTTGAAAAAAAAAAAAAAAAAAAAAACTCTGATCGCTCTACTCATTTCCCACCTTTCTATAACCAGTAGAGTCCGGTGTTCAGATTTTCCTGAATTCTGGGCTGTTTTGTAGTTTCTGTGTTGCCCAGACCTTACTAAGATAGAAGAAAGCTTCTCTGTTCTTCAGTGAGAGCGGTGAGATTTGAGCAGCCTATCTGTCACTAGAGTAGTGGTTTCAGCTCAGAATCTGTAGTTTTATTGGCCATTTTGGGCTATTTCTATCCCTTTCATCTTTCTGTCTAAAAACCCAGTTTTGCGTGGCCTTTGTGCTTGCATTACCTCAGCAAGATTCTGCCCGAGTGTCCTGCAGAGCTCTACAGCAGCAGAGAGAGAAAAGGGAGACTTTGAGTGGCTTAAGTACCTAGGTTTTTCTTTTTATTGCTTATTTTTGCTAGCCGCACTATTCCAAACATTTTTTATTAACTTTGCAACTTATTTGAACTATTTTTTAAATTCTGATACTGTTTTCACTTTAACTGTGATTGGGTAGGTATGGTGTTAAGCAAAGGAATGCAGAAAGTCAGATGGTAGTGGATTTTGCAAAAAGGATGGACATGGCTGTGATGAGTATGTATTTTTAACAAGAGGGAAGAGCATATGGTGACATGCAAGAGTGGAAGAAGATGCACACAGGTGGATTATAGCTTATGCAGAAAGGCCAGTCTGAAGGAGATTGGAGACTGTAAAGTGGTGGCAGGGGAAAGTGTAGTTAGGCAGCATAGGATGGTGGTTTGTAGGATGACATTGGTGATCAAGAAGAGGCGGATGAGTGTGAGGGCAGCACCAAGGATCAAATGGTGGAAACTGAAAAAGGGTAATTGTGAGGTGATGTTCAGGGAAGAGTTAAGACAGGCACTGGGTGGCAGTGAAGAGTTACCGAATAGCTGGGTAACTACAGCAGAGCTAGTAAGAGAGATGGCTAGAAAGGTTCTTGGTGTGACATCTGGAAAGAGTAAGGAGGACAAGCAGACCTAGTGGTGGAATGAAGAAGTACAGGAGAGTATACAGAGGTTGGCGAAGAAAAAGTGAGATTGTCAGAGAGATGAAGAAAGTAGACAAGAGTATAAGGAGATGAGATGCATGGCAAAGAGAGAGGTGGCGAAGGCTAAGGATAAGGCGTATGAAGAGTTGTATAAAAGGTTAGACACTAAGGAGGGAGAAAAGGACCTGCACTGATTGGCTAGACAGAGGGACTGAGATAGTAAAGGTGTGCAGCAGGTAAGGGTGATAAAGGATAATGAGGGAAACATACTCACAACTGAGGAGAGTGTGTTGAGCAGATGGAAAGAGTACTTTGAGGGGCTGATGAATGAAGAGAATGAGAGGGAGAGAAGGTTGGATGATGTGCAGTTAGTGAATCATGAAGTGCAGTGGATTAACAAGGAGGAAGTAAGGATAGCTACGAAGAGGATGAAGAACAGAAAGGCTGTTGGTCCAGATATCATACCTGTGGAAGCATGGAGGTCTTTAGGTGAAATGGCAGTGGAGTTGTTAACTAGATTGTTTATTGAAATCTTGGAAAGTGAGAGGATGCCTGAGGAATGGAGAAAAAGTGTTTTGGTACCGATTTTTAAGAATAAGGGTGATGTGTAGAGCTGTAGTAACTACAGAGGGATTAAATTGATCAGTCACAGCATGAAGTTATGGGAAAGAGTAGTGGAAGCCAAGTTAAGAAGGAAAGTGATGATTAGTGATCAGGAGTATGGTTTCATTCCGGGAAAGAGCACTACAGATGCGATGTTTGCTCTGACAGAGTATTGATGGAGAAGTACAGAGAAGGTCAGAAGGAGTTGCATTGTGTCTTTGTGGATTTAGAGAAAGCATATGACAGGGTGCCTAGAGAGGAGTTGTGGTATTGTATGAGGAAGTCGGAAGTGTCAGAGAAGTATGTAAGAGTGGTACAGGATATGTACGAGGGTAGTGTGACAGTGGTGAGGTCTACGGTGGGAGTGATGGATGAGTTTAAGGTGGAAGTGGGATTACATCAAGGATCAGCTCTGAGCCCTTTCTTATTTGCAATGGTGATGGACAGGTTGGCAGACAAGATCAGACAGGAGTCCTCGTGGACTATGATGTTTGCAGATGACATTGTGATCTGTAGTGAGAGTAGGGAACAGGTGGAGGAGACCCTGGAGAGGTGGAGATATGTTCTAGAGAGAAGAGGAATAAAGGTCAGCAGGACTAAGACATAATATATGTGTGTGAATGAGAGGGAGGATAGAGGAATGGTGAGGATGCAGGGAGTAGAGGTGGTGAAGGTGGATGACTTTATGTACTTGGGATCAACAATTCAGAGTAATGGTGAGTGTGGAAGAGAGGTGAAGAAGAGAGTACAGGCAGGGTGGAGTGGGTGGAGAAGAGTGTCAGGAGTGATTTGTGACAGACGAGTACCAGTAAGAGTGAAAGGGAAGGTCTACAAGAGAGTAGTGAGACCAGCTATGTTATATGGGTTGGAGACAGTGGCACTGACAAAAAGGCAGGAGTCAGAGCTTGACATGGCAGAGTTGAAGATGTTAAGATTTGCACTGGGTGTGACAAGGATGGACATGATAAGGAATAAGTATATTAGAGGGTCAGCCCAGGTTGGAAGGTTTGGAGACAAAGCCAGAGATGCAAGATTATGTTGGTTTGGACATGTGCTGAGAAGGGATGCAGAGTAAATTGGGAAAAAGATGCTAAGGATGAAGCTGCCAGGTAACAGGAAAAGAGGAAGGCCTAAGATAAGGTTTATGGATGTAGTGAGAGAGGACATGCAGGTGGGTGGTGTGACAGAGCAAGATGCAGAGGAGAGGAAGAAATGGAAACAGCTGATCTGATGCGGTGACCCCTAACAAGAGTAGCCGAAAGTAAAAGAAGAAGACTGTTTGCACTTTAACTGATCATTTTTAAGTGTTTTTCAACTGCTGAACTGTTGAGGGCTACACACTCAAGTGCGATAGACATTTTTCTGCTTTAAAAGTGTTTGCTTTACTGTATCTGTTTTAATTTTTGAAAAAAAAAAAAATCCTATCTCTCTATTTGTTTCCTGCCTTTCTATAACCAGTATAGTCCGGTTTTCAGATTTTGCTGAATTCTGGGCTGTTTTGTAGTTTTTGTGTTGCCCAGACCTTACTAAGATAGAAAGAAGCTTTTCTGTTCATCAGTGAGCGTAGTGAGCTTTGACCATCATATCTATCACTGGAGGAGTGGTTTCAGCTCAGAATCTGTAGTTTTATTGGCCATTTTGGGCTATTTCTATCCCTTTCATCTTTCTGTTTAAAAGCCTGTGTTTGTGCAGTTTTTGTACTTGTATTACCTCAGCAAGATCCTACCTGGGTGTCCTGTAGAGTTCTACAGCAGTAGAGAGAGAAAAGGGAGACTTTGAGTGGATTAAGTACCTCTGTTTTGCTTTCTATTGCTTATTTCCACTAGCCACACTATTCTGAATGTTTTTTATTAACTTTGCAACTTATTTTAACTGTTTTTTTTAATTCTGATACCGTTTGCACTTTAACTGATCATTTTTAAGTGTTTTCAACTTTTGAACTGTTGAGAGCTACACACTCAAGTGCGATAGCCATTTTTCTGCTTTAAAAATGTTTGCTTTACTGTATCTGTTTTAATTTTTGAAAAAAAAAAAAAAAAAATCCTAACTCTCTACTCGTTTCCTGACGTAATATCACCAGTAGAGTCCGGTTTTCAGATTTTGCTGAATTCTGGGCTGTTTTGTAGTTTCTGTGTTGCCCAGACCTTACTAAGATAGAAAGAAGCTTTTCTGTTCATCTGTGAGAGTGGTGAGCTTTGACCATCATATCTATCACTGGATGAGTGGTTTCAGCTCAGAATCTGTAGTTTTATTGGCCATTTTGGGCTATTTCTATCCCTTTCATCTTTCTGTTTAAAAGCTTTTGTACTTGTATTACCTCAGCAAGATCCTACCTGGGTGTCCTGTAGAGTTCTACAACAGTAGAGAGAGAAAAGGGAGACTTTGAGTGGATTAAGTACCTCTGTTTTGCTTTCTATTGCTTATTTCCACTAGCCACATTATTCTGAATGTTTTTTATTAACTTTGCAAATTATTTTAACTGTTTTTTTTAATTCTGATACCGTTTGCACTTTAACTGATCATTTTTAAGTGTTTTCAACTTTTGAACTGTTGAGAGCTACACACTCAAGTGTGATAGCCATTTTTTCTGCTTTGAAAGTGTTTCTTTTACTGTATCTGTTTTAATTAAAAAAAAAAACAAAAAAAAAAAACAAAAAAAAAAATCCTATCTCTCTACTCGTTTCCCACCTTTCTATAACCAGTAGAGTCCTGTTTTCAGATTTTGCTGAATTCTGGGCTGCTTTGTAGCTTCTGTATTGTCCAGACCTTACTAAGACAGAAGGAAGCTTCTCTGTTCATCAATGAGAGTGGTGAGCTTTTAGCAGCCTATCTGTCACTGGAGGAGTGGTTTCAGCTCAGAATCTGTAGTTTTATTGGCCATTTTGGGCTATTTCTATCCCTTTCATCTTTCTGTTTAAAAACCCATGTTTGCACAGTTTTTGCCCTTGTATTACCTCAGCAAGATCCTGCCTGGGTGTCCTGCAGAGCTCTACAGTAGCAGAGAGAAAAAAGGGAGACATTGAGAGGATTAAGTACCTCTGTTTTGCTTTTTATTGCTTATTTTCACTAGCCGCACTATTTCGAGCATTTTTTATTAACTTTGCAACTTATTTGAACTGTTTTTGAATTCTCATACCATTTGCATTTTAACTGATCATTTTGAAGTGTTTTTCAACTGTTGAACTGCTTGAGGGCCACACACTCAAGTGTGATAGCCATTTTTCTGCTTTAAAAGTGGTTGTTTTACTGTATCTGTTTTAATTTTTGGAAAAAAAAAATACTCTCTCTCTCTACTCATTTCTCACCTTTCTATAACCAGTAGAGTCCAGTTTTCAGATTTTACTGAATTCTGGGCTGTTTCGTAGTTTCTGTGTTTTCCAGACCATACTAAGATAGAAGGAAGCTTCTCTGTTCATCTGTGAGAGTGGTGAGCTTTGAGCAGCCTATCTATCACTGGAGGAATGGTTTCCGCTCAGAATCTGTAGTTTTATTGGCCATTTTGGGCTATTTCTATCCCTTTCATCTTTCTGTTTAAAAGTCTGTGTTTGTGCAGTTTTTGCACTTGTATTACCTCAGCAAGATCCTACCTGGGTGTCCTGCAGAGTTCTACAGCAGTAGAGAGAGAAAAGGGAGACTTTGAGTATATTAAGTACCTCTGTTTTGCTTTCTATTGTTTATTTCCGCTAGCCGCACTATTCTGAATGTTTTTTATTAACTTTGCAACTTATTTTAACAGTTTTTTTTAATTCTGATACTGTTTGCACTTGAACGGATCATTTTTAAGTTTTTTCAACTTTTGAACTGTTGAGAGATACACACTCAAGTGCGATAGCCATTTTTCTGCTTTAAAAGTGTTGTTTTACTGTATCTGTTTTAATTTTTGAAAAAAAAAAAACAAAAAAAACTCCTATTGCTCTACTCGTTTCCCACCTTTCTATAACCAGTAGAGTCCGGTGTTCAGATTTTCCTGAATTCTGGGCTGTTTTGTAGTTTCTGTGTTGCCCAGACCTTACTAAGATAGAAGAAAGCTTCTCTGTTCTTCAGTGACAGTGGTGAGTTTTGAGCAGCCTATCTGTCACTAGAGGAGTGGTTTCAGCTCAGAATCTGTAGTTTTATTGGCCATTTTGGGCTATTTCTATCCCTTTCATCTTTCTGTCTAAAAACCCAGTTTTGCGTGGCTTTTGTGCTTGCCTTACCTCAGCAAGATCCTGCCTGAGTGTCCTGCAGAGTTCTACAGCAGCATAGAGAGAAAAGGGAGACTCTGAGTGGCTTAAGTACCTCGGTTTTTCTTTTTGTTGCTTATTTTTGCTAGCCGCACTATTCCAAGCATTTTTTATTAACTTTGCAACTTATTTGAACTATTTTTTAAATTCTGATACTGTTTTCACTTTAACTGTGATTGGGTAGGTATGGTGTTAAGCAAAGGAATGCAGAAGGTCAGATGGTAGTGGATTTTGCAAAAAGGATGGACATGGCTGTGATGAGTATGTATTTTTAACAAGAGGGAGGAGCATATGGTGACATGCAAGAGTGGAGGAAGATGCACACAGGTGGATTATAGCTTATGCAGAAAGGCCAGTCTGAAGGAGATTGGAGACTGTAAAGTGGTGGCAGGGGAAAGTGTAGTTAGGCAGCATAGGATGGTGGTTTGTAGGATGTCATTGGTGATCAAGAAGAGGAGGATGGCAGTGAAGAGTTACCGAATAGCTGGGTAACTACAGCAGAGAGATGGCTAGAAAGGTGCTTGGTGTGACATCTGGAAAGAGTAAGGAGGACAAGCAGACCTAGTGGTGGAATGAAGAAGTACAGGAGAGTATACAGAGGTTGGCGAAGAAAAAGTGAGATTGTCAAAGAGATGAAGAAAGTAGACAAGTATGGTTGCCACCCATCCCGTTGTCAGCGGGACACTCACGGTTTGAGTGCTCTCATCCTGCTTCCCGCGCTCACCAAGCGTGGGACTTTAAAAGTCCCGTTTTTTTCCCTTTGCGCTTGCAGCGCTTCGCATTTTAAAATTGCCGTGGAAAAGCCGAAAATACTTCCGTTTTTTCCACGGCAATGCGGCTACGTCACCACCCGGACCTGCAGTTAGAGGGATTCTCTGCTAGGTCCGGGTGGTAATGCAGCACAGTAATTGGCTGCAGCCATTGTAGGGGGCGGGAACTTCTTCTGAAGAGCCCCATAAAGGTCGCAGCTGTAGAGCACTAAGCTCTATAGCAGCTGCGACAAAAGATCTAATTTTTTTCACCAGCATTGAAGCCAGCAAGGGAGCCAGCCCAGCCAGCAAGGGAGCCAGCCCAGCCAGCCAGCCCAGCCAGCAAGGGAGCCAGCCCAGCCAGCCAGCCAGCCCAGCCAGCCCAGCCAGCAAGGGAGCCAGCCAGCCCAGCCAGCAAGGGAGCCAGCCCAGCCAGCCAGCCCAGCCAGCAAGGGAGCCAGCCCAGCCAGCCAGCCCAGCCAGCAAGGGAGGCAGCCCAGCCAGCCAGCCCAGCCAGCAAGGGAGCCAGCCCAGCCAGCCAGCCCAGCCAGCAAGGGAGCCAGCCCAGCCAGGAAAGAAGCCAGCAAGGGAGCCAGCCAGCCCAGCAATAACTGTGAGTGGTAAGTAGATAATTGCATTTTGTGGCTTTAGTTATTTAAAATGGGAATAGTGTGCTTTATTTAAGTTTTTAATGTTTAGAGGTAGATGGGGATGTAGTATGTAGTATTTAAATCTGTGCAGTGGTTATTTTGAGACTTTTGTACTAGTTTAAAATGGGAATATATTGTGGTTTAATTTTTTAATGTTTAAAGGCAGATGGTGGGTGCAGTGCAATATTTAAATCTGTAGTAGTTAGTTTGATATTTTTGAGTAGTAGTTTTTAAAGATATAAAACCTGAATGTATATGTAATTGTTATTATGCTTGGGGTATGATTTGGAAGCATTACTTTTAAAAGGCTGAACTGTGTATAGAAGTTGTTTGTTTCTGTTGGGGGGCAGTGAAATATAAACTTAGTGTGATGCATTTCTATTGTCGTAGCTTTTTCTGGGTATTGTCTGTATGCATATAGGAATTGTTTGAGCATAGTTTGTACTTTTTTTGTATGGAAATATGCACTATAATGCTGTTTTCAGGAAGTTACGATATACTGTTTAGGTAATTTTTCCTGTTCCTGCAAGTCCATGTCTATGTGGTATAAAGTCTACCTTTTGAGGGGGAATGTTAACAGTTAATGTAATTCATTTATTATTCTAGTAGGTACACGTTGCCAATTTGCCAAAGCTGTTTCAAGATTGTTTTCATTTATACTTGTAAATGTGTGTATTTAATTTATTATGCATTATTAATAAGGTTAAAATGTACTGTTTTGCTTGTAATGTGAATATGGGTGTGTTACTTTTACTTGGGCCTGTTTACTGCATTGCTGTGCTGGATTAATTGCTATGTTTTGAGGTAAAAGGAGCCCATGGAGTCTGCTGTACATTGTAGTTTGTTACTTCTCTTGCAAGAAGTATTTTTAAAAGTTAAAATGTTTGGACTTTTTTCCCATTTATTTTTTTTTGTGGATGGATGCTCTGAAGTTAATGCAATGTATTTGAGATTGTGCTAAACCATGTTACAGGGTAGTTTGCGTCTAAGTAGCAAAGTTTTTATTTTGTGTTTTAGTGATGTCTTCAACATACTTATTTACTGTTTTCATTATAATCAGATTATGACCAGTGCTGCTGTTAGGCATGTTTATTAATAGATCATTGCGCTGTGTAAATTAGTGCCATACATTTCTTAACTGCTGTGGTCAAAAGCTAAATTAGGTCTATGGTATCCACTGTGCATTCTCATTCATTTTACTGTTTTTTGGTTCAGTGAATATGGTTAACTTTTTTGTCTTGTGGGGTGTGGTGGGCATGTTCAGTGGTAAAAATAATGCATTTCATTTTCTACAAGCTGTGTTAATGTTAGTCTTCATTTGCCAACATGCCCCCTACATTACCTCATTTACTATTTGACCTTTTTCAAACTGTTTGTAAACTCTTTTTTGCTCCATTCCTCTAATACTGCATCTCCTTTACCAACTCTGGTGATGTCGTGGTGGGGGTGTGGCCAGTGTCATGTTGGCCACACCCCTATCCTGTTGACCACACCCCCATGTCCCACTTTGCCCTTGTTAAAAGGTGGCAACCCTGTAGACAAGACTATAAGGAGATGAGGTGCATGGCAAAGAGAGAGGTGGCGAAGGCTAAGGATAAGGCGTATGAAGAGTTGCATAAAAGTTTAGACACTAAGGAGGGAGAAAAGGATCTGTACTAATTGGCTAGACAGAGGGACTGAGCTAGTAAAGGTGTGCAGCAGGTAAGAGTGATAAAGGATAATGAGGGAAACATACTCACAACTGAGGAGAGTGTGTTGAACAGATGGAAAGAGTACTTTGAGGGGCTGATGAATGAAGAGAATGAGAGGGAGAGAAGGTCGGATGATGTGCGGTTAGTGAATCATGAAGTGCAGTGGATTAGCAAGGAGGAAGTAAGGATAGCTATGAAGAGGATGAAGAACAGAAAGGCTGTTGGTCCAGATGACATACCTGTGGAAGCATGGAGGTGTTTAGGTGAAATGGCAGTGGAGTTTTTAACTAGATTGTTTATTGAAATCTTGGAAAGTGAGAGGATGCCTGAGGAATGGAGAAAAAGTGTTTTGGTACCGATTTTTAAGAATAAGGGTGATGTGTAGAGCTGTAGTAACTACAGAGGGATTAAATTGATCAGTCACAGCATGAAGTTATGAGAAAGAGTAGTGGAATACACAAATCTGAGACAGGTGAAAAGAGGCAAAAATCCTTTAAAACAGCAGCACCATATACTTGATGTATGAAAGACTCCTCAGTCCACCAGTACTAAACAATATACTTTAATGGGCAAACGACTCTTCAGTCCACTTTTAACACGCACATTAACGCAATTCAACACACACTGCATTTTCATTTCGAAAAACTTCATCAGATGGAGAAAAATGCATACCTAAACACACCCATCAATATATATACACTCTCAGGACTAATTAATCTACTTAATTGGAGTAATTAGATAACCTCTCTAAAATATTTAAAACCAACAAATATTATAAAACACGTACATTTCCATTCATAAATAATACTATATAGTAAGTTAAAACATGAAAAAATATAATAATAAATATCATATATTTTAATCAATAAAATACATATAAGTGTTAAACATTTTTCTTTCTTATGGTCTGTTAGCACCATCTACTGTCAGGTCTTATAATTGCACTTTCCTACATTCTGCAACTGATGCTATGTTGTAACATTTAACCAGTCTATATTTTTCATTATTGCAAATTATTTCAAAAATATAATTCATAATATACAATCAAGATTAACATTGATTTTTAGTATTCAATTAAATACAATTTTAGCAATACATAAACAAAAGCACTATAGTTTAGCTGATCTCAATTTTAAAACAGGTGCCAGTGAGATGGCATCATTCAAACCTGGAAATTTGTTTGCTTCCAAGGAAAGTTGCCACAATAATTCTTTATATTCAATTGAGGTTTCCCATGGGCCACCCCTTACATCCTTATCCACCACCTCCAATACAAAAAAGCTAAACTTTGCTTCCTGGCAGGTTAATTTATGCCTATATAGGGCATTATTTGTGCATTTTGTTTTGATTTCATAATAATGCTCATAAACTCTATTTTTTAGCTTTCTTTCCAACTTTCCCACATAAAATGCATCACAGTAGCCACACAATCCTAAATATACAATACCACTAGTGTCGCAATTTGCAAAGTGTTTACTCTGAATCAGCCTGTCCCTACTAGGTATATAAATCATTTCCTTTGTACAGATAAATGGACATTGGGAACACCTTCCACATTTATACGTTCCTAATTTTCCTTCCCTAACTTTTTTCATTTCTTGTTTACCTTCTAATATAGTCTTTAGACTTTTTCCACTTCTATATGTGCATTTGAAAGGTTCATCAAATATAGATCTTAGGTCTGATATTTCACCATACCTATTCCATTCTTCCTCCAACATTTTCTTAATTTTAGACGCATTACCATTAAAGTCCACTACAAAGTTACCAAATCTTTCATCTTTGTTCTTGTTACTCTTTTTATATGTTGTCTCACTCGAAGCACCTCTTAAACCTAAAATAGGTTTAAATGTATCTTGTCTGGCTCTCTTAACCTCTTTTTCTATCATTTCTATAAGGTCTTTGGGGTGACCTCTATCCTCGAACATAGTGCTTAACTTGTCACATTCATCATCGGAATCACACTCTCTTGATGTCATACGGCTTCCCCTCACAAATTGCCCTTTAACTATACCTTTTTTCTGATGATAAGGGTGAGCACTATTAAAAGCCAAATATGAGTTTGAGAAAGTTTCCTTTCTAAAAATTTTTGAAAAAAATCCACCCTCCTTTGCCTATGGTGATATCCAAATAATTACAAAAAAATGTTGTCCATTTTGTAAGTGAACTTTAAAAAGTCAGTAGATTCAGAGATATGTTCAAAAAAATACCATAAATTCATCCTCTGAACCAATCCATAAAAAGCACATATCATCCAAGAACCGCTTATAAAATATCCAAAATTGTGCATATTTTGAATTAATAATATATCTGTCTTCCCAAGCTGATAAAATAATATTAACATATGTAGGGGACATCTTGCTCCCATCGCGACACCCTGAATTTGTTTAAAAACTCTCCTTCATAATGAATAAAATTATTATTTAGCACTAAGTCCATCAAAGTTAAAATAAGATAAAATTCGTTATTAGTAAAATTACCATATTTTATCAAAGCTTCTTCAAACCACATCATCCCTTGATCATGAGGTATGGATGAAAACAAATCTACTATATCAATAGTTATAAAAATAATATTCTCATCATAAATATCTTGTGTTAGATTTCGCAACAACTCCCAAGAATCTTTCACAATGCCCTGCCCACCTAGTGATAAGGCCTTCAGTTTTACATCCAACCATTTAGCTAGGGGTGCGGTTACTGAGCCCTCTGAAGTAACAATAGGTCTCATTGGGGGGTTTTCCACTTCTTTATGAACTTTTGGAACCCCAAAAATGGTGGAAACCTTAGGTTTTTCCACGTGGAGGTATTTAAAGGTATCAACATTTATAGAGCCTTCCAATAATAAATCATTTAGTACCACATATATTTTCCTATTACGTATATTAATTTCATTAATGGAAGCTCTAACATACTTATCAGGGTTATCAAGAATTTCCATCATTTTAGCTTCATATAAAATGTGGTCCATAATGACGAATCCACCACCTTTATCTGGTTTCATAACTCTTATCGTGGTGTCTTCCCTTATATCCCTTAATAAACTATTTTCCACCTTAGTAAGGTTATAGGTAATTCTATTCTTAGAAAGTTCAGTTCTAAGTTTTTTCTACATTAATACTTCAAAGTTTTTAAGTTGTGGGTGTAAAGGTGGATTATATATACTCTTTCTTCTCAACACTTCAACGTTCTGACTAGTACTATTTTGTTCCTGAAATAGTAGTTCCAAGTTCTTTTTCCTTAGAAATAACTTGAGGTCTATAAGCACCTTGCTGATATCAGCCTTCGTATTAGGGACAAATTTGAAACCTTTTGATAGGAGGGAAAAATATACTTCATTAAGTTCTCTACTACTATAATTATATATGGTATAACCTTTGTATTTATTAATACAACCTTCCAAAACTATAGAATCAGCATTAATAAGGACTCCTGATGTATAATCTCTTACCCATTCCACTGCTGGAATTTTTTGTTGTTGCTGTTTTTGTTGGTCCTCACACCCATATAACCCCCATAATTGTAGTTTTTTTGATACTGATAGTTTTTATTCTCTCTGATCTTCTTAGAGGGGGGTATTTGGACACATCATTAATATCACCTAACTCTTCTCCTCTATATGTCTCTTGCTCAACAGCTTCACTTCAACGCCTATCATAATCAAATCTATCATGTTTTGTATTAAAAAAATATCTAGGTTTAGGATAACTGACTTTGTCCTTATATTCTCTAATATCCCTATCTAATTTCCTACACTTTCTAACATATGCATTTTTTATATTATTTTCAATCTTCTGTAATGTTTCATAATACTGCCTCTGTCCTTCCTCTACAGAAAATAGTAGGTCATCTGTAATTTTTTGATTAATTACTTCAATTTTACTAAATAAAACTTTCATTTCTCTATCATTTTCTCTTATAATCGCTTTAAGTATTTCAAAGCCACAGTTATCAAATATATCTAATAGTTCATGATGAAATACACTACCCTCTCTTACTTTATTGGGATATTTAACAACCCTCAAACCTTTAGGAACAATTTTTAATCTCAAACACTCTTTAAGGTATGCATTCTCCATTTCAAAATTTTTATATTTAAAAAGCACATAATCTAGCATTTTCACATTATAATCATATTTAAACTCATAATCACCCTCCTGCTGTAAGAGTGCTTTATTATCTTTAAAACAAAATTCCATGTGCAAAATACTCTTGAAATCAGTTTTGTACCTCTGTCCAACATTATTATGTCCATTATTGGTGTTAGCATCATCTTTGTTACTCGTAACACTCACATTCGATTCTGTCCTGAAAACTGATGGTACATCCTGACTAGAAAGTGTAGTAGCCATGTTAGTATTCGATTTGAAATTCTTATTATGAACTGCAGCTACAGAGACACCTTTCGCGCTGTTTTCATTTCTTAATAACATTTCCTGGTTTCCAGGAACACCAGGTGATGATGTCAATGGGGGCTGACTGGTAGGCGTCAACAGTTCAATGAGCTGTGACAACTGGTTCGTTATCATATCAATTTTCTCCAAATCGCCACCTATACACTGGATAGCAGTCTTAGAATATGTTGCCTCTTCCGTTTCCATAATAAACCAAAACAAGTAAACAGAGGAATCACTGCTCGAAAGTTCAACTACAATACGCAAATCTGAGACAGGTGAAAAGAGGCAAAAATCCTTTAAAACAGCAGCACCATATACTTGATGTATGAAAGACTCTTCAGTCCACCAGTACTAAACAATATACTTTATTAGGCAAACGACTCTTCAGTCCACTTTTAACACGCACATTAATGCAATTCAACACACACTGCGTTTTCGTTTCGAAGATTAGTGGAAGCTAAGTTAAGAAGGGAAGTGATGATTAGTGATCAGGAGTATGGTTTCATGCCAGGAAAGAGCACTACAGATGCGATGTTTGCTCTGAGAGTGTTGATGGAGAAGTACAGAGAAGGTCATAAGGAGTTGCATTGTGTCTTTGTGGATTTAGAGAAAGCATATGACAGGGTGCCTAGAGAGGAGTTGTGGTATTGTATGAGGAAGTCGGGAGTGTCAGAGAAGTATGTAAGAGTGGTACAGGATATGTACGAGGGTAGTGTGACAGCGGTAAGGTCTGCGGTGGGAGTGATGGATGAGTTTAAGGTGGAGGTGGGATTACATCAAGGATCAGCTCTGAGCCCTTTCTTATTTGCAATGGTGATGGACAGGTTGGCAGACAAGATCAGACAGGAGTCCTCGTGGACTATGATGTTTGCAGATGACATTGTGATCCGTAGTGAGAGTAGGGAACAGGTGGAGGAGACCCTGGAGAGGTGGAGATATGTTCTAGAGAGAAGAGGAATAAAGGTCAGCAGGACTAAGACAGAATATATGTGTGTGAATGAGAGGGAGGATAGAGGAATGGTGAGGATGCAGGGAGAAGAGGTGGTGAAGGTGGATGACTTTATATACTTGGGATCAACAATTCAGAGCAATGGTGAGTGTGGAAGAGAGGTGAAAAAGAGAGTACAGGCAGGATGGAGTGGGTGGAGAAGAGTGTCAGGAGTGATTTGTGACAGATGAGTATCAGTAAGAGTGAAAGGGAAGGTCTACAAGAGGGTAGTGAGACCAGCTATGTTATATAGGTTGGAGACAGTGGCAGTGACAAAAAGGCAGGAGTCAGAGCTTGACATGGCAGAGTTGAAGACGTTAAGATTTGCACTGGGTGTGACGAGGATGGACAGGATAAGGAATAAGTATATTAGAGGGTCAGCCCAGGTTGGAATGTTTGGAGACAAAGCCAGAGACGCAAGATTACATTGGTTTGGACATGTGCTGAGGAGGGATGCAGAGTAAATTGGGAAAAAGATGCCAAGGATGAAGCTGCCAGGTAACAGGAAAAGAGGAAGGCCTAAGATAAGGTTTATGGATGTAGTGAGAGAGGACATGCAGGTGGGTGGTGTGACAGAGCAAGATGCCGAGGAGAGGAAGAAATGGAAACAGCTGATCTGCTGCGGTGACCCCTAACGAGAGTAGCCGAAAGTAAAAGAAGAAGAAGACTGCACTTTAACTGATCATTTTTAAGTGTTTCTCAACTGCTGAACTGTTGAGGGCTACACACTCAAGTGCAATAGCCATTTTTCTGCTTTAAAAGTGTTTGCTTTACTGTATCTGTTTTAATTTTGAAAAAAAAAAACAAAAAAAATCCTAACTCTCTACTCGTTTCCTGACGTAATATCACCAGTAGAGTCCGGTTTTCAGATTTTGCTGAATTCTGGGCTGTTTTGTAGTTTCTGTGTTGCCCAGACCTTACTAAGATAGAAAGAAGCTTTTCTGTTCATCTGTGAGAGTGGTGAGCTTTGACCATCATATCTATCACTGGAGGAGTGGTTTCAGCTCAGAATCTGTAGTTTTATTGGCCATTTTGGGCTATTTCTATCCCTTTCATCTTTCTGTTTAAAAGCTTTTGTACTTGTATTACCTCAGCAAGATCCTACCTGGGTGTCCTGTAGAGTTCTACAACAGTAGAGAGAGAAAAGGGAGACTTTGAGTGGATTAAGTACCTCTGTTTTGCTTTCTATTGCTTATTTCCACTAGCCACACTATTCTGAATGTTTTTTATTAACTTTGCAACTTATTTTAACTGTTTTTTTTAATTCTGATACCATTTGCACTTTAACTGATCATTTTTAAGTGTTTTCAACTTTTGAACTGTTGAGAGCTACACACTCAAGTGCGATAGCCAATTTTCTCCTTTGAAAGTGTTTGTTTTACTGTATCTGTTTTAATTAAAAAAAAAAAAAAAAAAATCCTATCTCTCTACTCGTTTCCCACCTTTCTATAACCAGTAGAGTCCTGTTTTCAGATTTTGCTGAATTCTAGGCTGCTTTGTAGTTTCTGTGTTGTCCAGACCTCACTAAGACAGAAGGAAGCTTCTCTGTTCATCAATGAGAGTGGTGAGCTTTTAGCAGCCTATCTGTCGCTGGAGGAGTGGTTTCAGCTCAGAATCTGTAGTTTTATTGGCCATTTTGGGCTATTTCTATCCCTTTCATCTTTCTGTTTAAAAACCCGTGTTTGCACAGTTTTTGCCCTTTTATTACCTCAGCAAGATCCTGCCTGGGTGTCCTGCAGAGCTCTACAGTAGCAGAGAGAAAAAAAGGGAGACATTGAGAGGATTAAGTACCTCTGTTTTGCTTTGTATTGCTTATTTTCACTAGCCGCACTATTTCGAGCATTTTTTATTAACTTTGCAACTTATTTGAACTGTTTTTGAATTCTCATACCGTTTGCATTTTAACTGATCATTTTGAAGTGTTTTTCAACTGTTGAACTGCTTGAGGGCCACAAACTCAAGTGTGATAGCCATTTTTCTGCTTTAAAAGTGGTTGTTTTACTGTATCTGTTTTAATTTTTGGAAAAAAACAAAAAACAAAAAAATACTCTCTCTCTACTCATTTCTCACCTTTCTATAACCAGTAGAGTCCGGTTTTCAGATTTTACTGAATTCTGGGCTGTTTCGTAGTTTCTGTGTTTTCCAGACCTTATTAAGATAGAAGAAAGCTTCTCTGTTCATCTGTGAGAGTGGTGAGCTTTGAGCAGCCTATCTATCACTGGAGGAGTGTTTTCAGCTCAGAATCTGTAGTTTTATTGGCCATTTTGGGCTATTTCTATCCCTTTCATCTTTCTGTTTAAAAACCCGTGTTCGCACGGTTTTGCACATTGCACAGCGCTAGTTTAACTAGGGTTAAACTATTTCAGGTGCCAGAAAGTCTGCTCTTCTTCTAATTTTCCCTTAGAACTAGCCAGTTTTCTAGTTTTAGCACTCAAAACTGTTTTCTTGTGCTCAGCACTTGTCCAAAACTCATTGCAAGCACTAAATAATCTACAAATTACTGCAGCACTCAACTTTTCTCACTTGTAGGAAGAAAACAGTTTTTAGTACTTAAATTAATAAGCACCTATCCAGGCATGTCTAAGGGTCAGCTCTCTTGGTATTTTCTCCTGTCCACCTGATGAATCTGGGCATCTTGGGGCAATGTAGCAATTGCCTCGTGCACTGAAAACCCTCTCCTTCTATCATTCAACACTATAACCTGTGAGAGATGCACTTATATAGCCAAACTCGAATCCAAGCTCTCTCTAGCAAAGACTGTAATAAACAGTCAAGAGGAGAAGGTAAACACCTGCACCACACCCCACTCAACACATAGTCCATCATAACCTGCTCCACCTAAACCCACACATAGTGACACAAAACACACACCTACATTCACGGAGGGTCTCAATAAAAATCTGCCCAAACAACAGAGACCTCCAAAGCTGAAACGTAAACAACCACCAACCCCCAACACTACTCAAATGACACATAGCCCACAGAATCAGTGTGCCACTCAACCTCAACCCATAAGGCAGAACAATGTACCCAACACACTAGTCATAGGTGACTCTATAGTCAGGCACACTGATGTCCAACTCACCAGCCTAAACAAGGAGTAACGCACTGTCAGCTGCCTGTTGGGTGCCAGGATATGCCACATAAAGCAAGCACTCAGGTCACTCCACAACAAGTACAAATATGACTCTGTCATTGTCCATGTTGGTGTGAATGACCTGAGATGTACCTCCCTGGACTACATGAAAAGAGACATGGAGGAGCTCTCAGATCATGTAGCCCAGGCAGGTATGACCCCAGCCCTGATTAGCATCCTGCCATCGCCCAGAATGATACCACAATACAAGGACAAAATGACTGACTTCAACAATTGGCTAAGCTTCTGGTGTCATTCTAAGGGGATGCAGTGTCTGTCTTCCCGGGATGACATGAACGACAGACCATGATGCTTTGCCAGAGATGCCCTGCACTTGTCGCCCCTGGGATTCTGGATACTGGCTAAGGCTCTTGCCACCCTATAGTGCCTTTTTTAGGCAAGGTTGAAATGACAAAACTCACCACTGTAGCAGGTATAAGCAAGCAAAATCTGAGGGTAATGCTACTCAATGCTAAACCTAGAACTTAGAAGTCTAAACCTTAAAATGAACTCACTCGAGGCATTCCTTAAAATGGAGAACATTGACATCTGTGCAGTGGCAAAGAACTGGTTCAAGGCTCTAGAGAGCACCACTGTATTGCCAGGCTATAACCCATGCCACACCTTTCAGCCACCTAATCTGGACTGAAACACTAAAGGAGGAGGTGTGTCCATACTCATTAAGGATATCCACACCTCCAGGCTAGTTGCTCAATATAATGCATCCGAAATTATCCAATTGCAACTAACACTGGACAAGACTGCAATCCAGGTTGTAGCTTGTTACAGATCCCCTGCCATGGCCCAGGATGCCCACTCCACGTTTCTTGATATACTGGGTAATATTAAGGTACAGCCCAATACCCCAATAATGGGCAATTTCAACTACCACACCATCAACTGGGAAAACTACTCATGTACTAACTCATTTGCTCAACGCTTTCTGGAATTCATAAATTCCAATGCCCTGGATCAGCTTGTCCATACCCCACCAGGGGAGCAATATCCTGGACCTGGTCATTAACAATATGAGCAACCGATGTTCCACGCCAGAGTTCAACTCCTTGCTGGTCAGATCTGACCACAAGCTAATCACTCTAGACGTCAATATCCCGCCCCCACCCCCATTAAGGAAACCACCATAAAAATCTTCTCCAAAGCCAACTTCATGCTTTTTAAGACAGAAGTGGCAAGCTTCTCTACACCCATACAGATGGAAAGTAGAGGTACAACTGCTGAATTCTATACAAATGCACTATATAAGCACATACACGAGTGCATGGATCGTGTCATTCCCAACAGAACCAAGACGCTATCCTCCAAAAAAAAGCAAGTCAATCTGGTGGCCCCCTGTCATAAAAAACTCTACAGCAGAAGGAAGAAGCTGTTGCAAAAATGAGGAAAATCCCCTGATTGTAGGAACTCCCTGGTCAGCCTCAGTAAGGAGGTGAGAGCCCTCATAAAATCCCCCTAAAGCTACTTACGAAAATAAAATCACCACTGATTCTAAAGACAACCATAAAGCATTCTACAGCTATGTCAAGAATCTCAATGGCGACACTCAGATCTGCTCTGAGCTACAGCACAATGGCACTAGATATACAGAACCAACTGATATTGCCAACATCCTGGCAGATAGGTTCAGTGCAAACTTCACCCCCCTGCCCCCCACCCCCCCAAAGGGCCCATCACTACACCAGAAGAGTGTAAAGCCCCTGTAATCATGACTGCACAAGAAAAGACCGCACTCTCCAAAGCCAAGAACGCAGCATCCATGGGATCTGACAACATCCCAGGCTGTGTTCTGCATGAACTACAGAATGAACTGGCAACCCACCCAAGTACCATGTTTAATCATAGCCTTACTTCAGGCTTTGTGCCTACTGAATGGGGCACAGTGACAGTTATCCCACTCCACAAAGGGGATGCCACCACGGAGCCAGTGAACTACTGCCCCATTAGCCTGACGAGTCTGGTCTGCAAGGCCATGGAATGTATCATGTTGGAGCTTATAAACAAGGATATATGTAACCTCAAGCTCTAGACCCCACTCAGTTTGGGTTTGTAAAAGGTAGGTCATGTCTCCTAAACCTGATTGACTTCTTTGAAGCAGTCACCAGAGCCATGTATGAGGATAAGGTGGTGCACACGGTCTATCTTGACCTCACCAAGGCTTTTGACACCATCACCCACTCTGGGATTATAGATAAACTCACTAGACTGGGCATAAATCCCTAGGTCACAAAATGGGTGGCCAACTGGCTCACTGACAGAACCCGCACAGTGAAAGTAGCCGACTCCAAATCCAACTTCAGACCAGTGACAAGTGGAATACCACAGGGCTCAGTCCAGAGTGGGGGATGGTGTTGAAGGCCTTGGCAAGGTCCAGATAGACTGTGTGGACAACCTTACCCTCATCCACAGCTTTAGAGACTGATTTGAAGAAGTCAATCAGGTTCAGGAGACAAGATCAGCCCTTCACGAACCCAAACTGTGTGGGGTCCAGTGCTTGAAGGTTGCCAATGTCTTTGTTTATAAGTTCCATGATAATGCATTCCATGCCCTTGCAGAAAAGGCTCATCAGACTGATGGGACGGTAGTTCCTGGGATCCAAGGTGGATCCTCCTTGTGGAGTGGGATAACTGTAGCTGTGCACCACTCAGTAGGCACAAAGCCTGAGATGAGGCTATGATTAAACATGACACTTAGGTGAGGTGCCAGTTCATTTTGTTGTTCATGTAGTACACTACCCGGGATGTCATCTGGTCCCATGGATGCTGTATTCTTAGCTTTGGAGAGTGCGGTTTCTACCTGTGTGGTCGTGATTACTGGAATTTGGCAATCTTTTGGTATTGAGATGGGCCCTTTAGGGGATGAGAAGGGGGTGAAGTTGGCACTAAATCGATCTGCCAGGATATTTGCAATATTCTTGGGATCAGTATATTTAATACCATTCTGTTGTAGCTCAGAGCAGATCTGAGCAGTGCCATTTAGATTCTTGACATAACTATAGAATGCCTTGTGGTTGTCTTTGAAATCTTTGGCAATTTTATTTTCGTAACTAGCTTTGGAGGATTTTATGAGGGATCTCAGCTTCTTACCAAGGCTGGTAATTGAGTTTTTTGCATCCTGGGATTTTCCCCTTTTCTGTAACAGTTTCTTCCTTCTGTTGTATAGTTTGATTATGACAGGGGACCACCAGATTGGCTTCCTTTTTTTGGAGGATAGCGTCTTGGTTCTACTTGGGATGGCACAATTCATGTATGAGTGGATGTGCTCGTACAGTGCCTCAGTGTAGGATTCAGCAGTCAATCTTTCAGCTCCCATCTACATGGGTGTCATGAGGTTTGTCACTTCTGACTTGAGTAGCATGAAGTTGGCTTTGGAGAAGTTTTTTTATGGAGGTTTCCTTACTCGGGGGTGGGGGTGAGATGAAGATGTCAAGGGTGATTTGCTTATGGTCAGGCCTGACCAATGAGGGGGTGACCACTGGTGTGGAGCATCTATCTCCCATGTTGGTAATGACCAGGTCCAGGATATTGCAGCTCCTGGTGGGACAATGGATTAGTTGATCCAGGGCGTTGGAATTTATGAATTCCAAGAACCGTTAGGAAAAGGTGTTGGTACCCGAGTAGTTTTCCTAGTTAATGGCAGGGTAGTTGAAATCATAGGTTCATAGGTAGGTACTAGGCTATCTGCCCGAAGGCATTTATAAGCCTAGCCAGAGTGTGTTGGCTTTCGCCACCCCCTTAGATTAGTTCCCTGTGCCTCTGTCCAGCAGAGCCACTGAAGTGATCCCCAGGGTAAACTTTCTGTTTCCCATCCACTCGTCAAGGCTTCGCTTGAAGAGTGCTAGCAAGGAGCTCTGCCTAATGTAGATTGGAATCTTGTTCCAAAGCATGGAAAGTCTCTGTGACAGGAATCTACCCCTCCAGCATGTCCTATTTATTGTTTGTGGTGAGGTTTAGATCCCTAGAGCGTGTGGCTCGAGGGGATAAGCTTTTCTTTAGGTGGAGCATGTCCATCAGTTCTGGGTTGGACATGGCCTTGTATGTCAGGCAGAGATCACCTCTGAGTAGGCGGTATGTAACCGAGTACAGCTGGAGTTTCTTCAGTCGAGCTGCATAGGGCATTTGTTTGAGGCCAGTGATCCTCTTGGTGAGGTACTTCTGTGGTCTTTCCAGCTGTTGCAGGTGTCTTGTAAGATACATCCCAAATGGGGCGTTGTCTTCCATGATGGGTCTGATGAGCGATGAGTAGAGGGGCACAATGACCTCTTTTCATCTGGATGTGAACCCTTTTGTGATAAGGTGGGATACGAAGAAGGATTTTATAACCACTTTGGCAATGTGATTATCAAAGGAGAGTTTACTATCTACTTGGGTCCCCAGATCCCTTGTTATGTCTTCCGTACTTAGGGGACTACCACCTATGTGGTAGTTTGTGGGTACTTTGTTGTTTCCAAAGGGGATGACTATGCACTTTTTGGCATTTAGCTTGAGGCCATGATTTTGACACCAGGTATCCGTCTCAGTGAGACCCTTTCGGAGGATGTCTGTGTCAGCCGGAGAGTCAATTATTGCCCCTAGTTTGCAGTCGTCTGCAAACTTGGTCAGCCATAGTCCTCCTGTGCTTGCCTGTACCTCTGAGAAGTACATGCCGAACAGGAGGGGTCCTAGGACTGAGCCTTGGGGAATGCCACTTGTAACCAGTTTAAAGTCAGACCTAGCTCCCGCAACTCTTACCATGTGGGTTCTGTCTGTGAGCCAGTTGGCAACCCATCTTGTGACGTAGGGTTTATGTTCAGGCTGGTGAGCTTGTCTATAACACCAGAATATGGAAGTGTGTCAAAGGCCTTTCCGAGGTCTAGGTAGGCTCTGTGTACCACCTTTCCCTCATCTATAGCCTTGGTAACTGTCTCAAAGAAGTCCACCAGGTTCAGAAGGCATGATTTGCTCTTAACAAAGCCGAACTGGGTAGAGTCTAGTGTGTGGAGGTTCCCAATGTCTCTGTTAATGAGTTCCATGATAATGCACTCCATAGCCTTGCAGACCAAGCTAGTCAGGCTTATAGGGCGATAGTTCCCGGGGGTCTGTTGTGGCTCCACCTTTGTGGAGTGGAATAACCATTGCTGTGCACCACTCTATGGGTACGTAACCTGTGGAGAAGCTGAGTTTGAACAGTGTGTTTAGGTGAGGGGTTAGTTCGTCTTTGTGTCATGTAGGACGTAGCCTGGGACACTGTCCAGTCCCATTGATGCTGTGGTTTTGGCTTTGGAGAGGGCTGTTTTAACCTGAGTGTCTGTGATTTCAGGAGCTCTACATTCTTCTGGTATGGTTATAGGCCCTTTGGGGGTGAGAGGGGGTGAAGTTTGCGCTGAACCTGTCTGCCAAGATGTTGGCAATATCAGTTGGTTCAGTGTATTTTGTACCAGTCTGCACTAACTCTGAGCAGATCTGAGCATAGCCATTTAGATTCTTGATATAGCTAAAGAATGCCTTGTGGTTATCTTTGGAGTCCTTGGCAATTTTTCTTTCAAAACTCGCCTTGGATGATTTTATGAGGGATCGTAGTTTCTTGCTGATACTGATCAAGGATGTCTTCCCTTCTTGGGATTTTACTCTTTTCTGTACTACTTTCCTCCTTCTATTGTATAGCTTGTTTATGGCAGGAGTCCACCAGACTGGTTTGCTTTTCTTGGAGGAGTGAGTCTTGGTTTTGCTTGGGATAGCACAATCCATGCATTCTTGTAGGAGCCCGTAGAATGCATTAGTAAAGGATATTGCAGCTTGGACAATGTTATCCTTTAGCATGGGAGCTTTGAAACTTTCCACTTCAGTCTTAAGTAACGTGAAGTTTGCTTTTGAAAAGTTTTCACGTTGGTTTCCTTGTCCAGGTGTGGGGGCAGAATGTGGATATCCAAAGTGATTTGTTTATGGTCAGATCTAACCAGCGAGGGGTTGAACTCTGGTGTGGAGCACCGGTCGCCCATGTTGGTGATGACCAGGTCCAATATGTTGTCACCTCTGGTGGGAGTGTTGACGAGTTGATCCAGGGCATTTGAGTTTATAAATTCTAGGAAATGTTGGGCAAGGGAGTTAGTACCTGAGTAGTTCTCCCAATTAATGTTTGGGTAATTGAAATCACCCAATATTAGGTTGTTTGGTAGGACCTTTATATTTCCCAGTATTTCCAGACATGCAGAATGGGGGTCCTGGGACATGGTGGGTGATCTGTAGCAAGCTACAATTTGAATTGCAGTTTTTCCCATTGTTAGTTGCACGTGGATGATCTCTGAAGCATTGTGCTGTGCCACTAACCTGGAGGTATGGGTATCCTTGATGAATATGGATACGCCCCCGCCTTTTGTATTTTGGTCCTGGTTCTGTGGCAGAAATGTATGGTATGAGTTGTAGCCTGGTAATGCTGGGGTGTTCTCTGGAGCCTTAAACCAGGTTTCTGTTACTGCACATATATCGATTTTCTCCATACTGAGGAGTGCCTCGAGTGCATGCATCTTGAGATTTAGACTTCTGGCATTGAGTAGCATTGCCCTCAGTTTTTTGTTACTTGTGCTATTTATGGTGGTGGGTTTGTCTTTTGAGCCTTGCCTAAAAAAGGCACTATGGGGGTGGCAAGAGCCTTGGCCAGTATTCGAAAGCCTAAGCATGACAGGTGCAAGCCATCTCAAGCGAAGGAGTGTGGCTTGTTGAGCATGTCATCCCAGGCAGACAGACACCGGATCCCCTTTGAATGACTCCAGAAACTTAGCCAATTGTTGAAATTGATAATTTTTTCTTTATACTGTGGTATCATTCTTGGTGAGGGCAGGATGCTACTCAGGGTCAGGGTCATACCGGCCTGGGCTACAAGATCAGAGAGCTCTTCCATGTCTCTTTTCATGTAGTCCAGGGAGGTATGGCTCAGGTCATTCACACCAACATGGACAATGACAGAGTTGTATTTGTACTTTTTCTGGAGTGACCTGAGTGCTTGTGTTATGTGCCGGATCCTGGCACCCAACAAGCAGCTAACAGTAACCTTCTCCTTATTCAGCCTAGTGAGTGAGACGTCAGTGTGCCTGACTATAGAGTCACCTATTACTAGTATGTTGGGTATGTTATTTTGCCTTAAGGGCTGTGATTGCATGGCACACTGGTTTTGTGAAGTATGTGTTTCATGATTTGTGTTGGGGGGGTGGAGGTTGCTTGGATGTCTGCTTTGGAGGTCTCTGTTGCTTTTGCAGATTTTTATTTAGAGCCTCAGAGTATGTTTTCATGTATTTATGTGTTTTTTTGCCAGTGCTGGTTTAATGGGTCTATGTGAGACTGGTGGTGTGATGCAAGTATTTCCCTTCTCCTCTTGACGGTCTGATCCAGCCTTGGGTTGAGAGAGCTTAGCCTCCAGTTTGGCTGTAAAATTGCATCTTTCACATGTATTAGTGTTTGGTGGTAGGAGGAGAGGGTTGTCTGTGTACATGAGGCAGTTGCAACATTGCCTCAAAATGCCCAGATTCACCAGCTGGTCTGGAGAGTATGCCTTAAACTGCCCTTTGGACATGCCTGGATAGGTACAGTGAACTGTTTTACTGAAGGGCTGGTAAGGTTGAATAGAGAGCCTTGTCCTTCTGTACAGTATAGGAGGGTCTAGTGTTAGGGTTTATAAGTGCTTGCTATGAGTTTTGAGCAAGTGCCAGGCTGAGAAAAGAATGGCTTGAGTGCTTAAGCTGAAAGTTTGTCTAGTTCCAAGGGAAAAATTGAAGGAGACTTTGTGGAGCCAGGAATAGTTATACCCTAGCTAACCGGCGCTGCCTGGCATGCAAAACTGGGCAAATGCGGTATTTATAGCAGGGAAATGAGAGATAAAAATTAGCCCAAAATGGCCAATAAACTACTAATTTCTGGGCTGAAACCACTCCTCCAGGGAGAGATAGGCTGCTCAAAGCTCCCCTTTCTCACAGGTAAACAGAGAAACGTCCTTCTATCCAAGTAAGGTATGGGCAAACACAGAGATTTGTAACACAGCCCTGAATTCAGCACTTAACCTGAAAACTGGACTAAACTAGTTAAGAACGGTGGGAAACAAGTATATATTTTTTTTTTTCAGAAAATAAAGCAGATACAATAAAAAAACTCTTTAAATGCAGAGAAAAGGATACTTATTGTTATATATCTCAGATCAGAGTTGTAGCCAATGCCCCTAGTAATAAAGTAGGAAAAAACACAAATGCAGTAAAAGCAGATGAATAGAATGCAAAATTTATATATATATATATATATATATATATATATATATATATATATATATGTATATATAAAAAACAATAGAAAACGAACAACTGATTTAAACAAGTGCAGACTTGTCAAAATGAAAAAGTGAAAGGCAGAATGAATGAATAAATGAATGAATGCAGCCGGTAAGACTACCTTACAGTTTAGACTAATAATGCATGAATACATGTCCAAAGATATACCACTGAAGATAGTATAAAAGTGCTATAGCATTTACACATATCCATGCATGTAACTTTTGACCATGATCAACTAAAAATCTGTCCTTCTGCCAGCAGTTCTAATATGGGAAGAAGTGTGATTATTGTATTTGGTGCTACTATGAATAATTTGTGTGTGAACTTAACTCCCTTTGGGCAGATGACTAACTACGACTTTTGGAATTGTACACCTTCTCTAAAACCTAGCCCCTGTCCATCCAAGTGTAGCCCCCCCCAACAGAGTACCAATTTCAAAACAGAACACATTTTCATTACAGAAAAACACTCTCCTGAAATCATAGGCTTAAGTAAAACACACATTAACCAGTCACTGAAAAATGCTTAACAAAATTTATAACTTAATAAAATAAAAGCACACTGAATATGCAATGAAATTGTAAATCTTTTAATTTCTAGCAAATCTCTTAGCACAAAAGTAGTATATTATTCCAAAATAGTCCATGTCATAAAAACTACATGTTATAATACCATACATGGTGTTTGCCTGGATAAGCCTTTGCCAGTGGGTGTGCCTTGGCAACAATCGCAAAGAAAGTTTTGACAAATGTATTCGTTAGGAATACAAGTAATATTAAATTGTTACAAACACAGCATGTACAACCTTATTAATTCATATTTATACAAAACTTTACTAAATGAAAAAGGGGAAATAATCAATGGAGAACAAGAAAAATAAAATATTTAACACAAACACAGTAGAATACAAATGAAAATGCTTCATTGCAACACACACACACACACACACACAAAGGAATCCATATTATATATGACAATGCATTTAATAGATTTTCATACTGCCTCTGACGTGGAGTGGCATTCAGTGAAGCTTCTAGAAATGCAGAAATGTATCTAGCATAAATCTGTAAGTGCTGAGATGTATAAATTAATCAGATTCCCTTGTATTAGATGCTAAATATTAAATCTTGGGTGTATACAGCTAGTTTGGACTACAGTTTGGTCACTTTATGTTAAGGGTACAGTTATGAAATATGACTGCTTATGAAATACAGGACTACTAAATCAAATATATTTTACTTGCATATGCCATTTAATCTTATTTTTTTTTATCCTTTTGTTAACCAGGTAAGTCCCACTTGGCTAGTGACCTCTTTTTAGGGGAGACCCTAGACTGTACTAGATTCCTACCTTCCAAAGACATGCGTTTAGAATGTTTCTCCCCAGGCCTCCACTGAAAATAGGCTCTGTCCTAGTTGGACTTTCCCACTCATCAAATGTTTATTTATTTATTTATTTTATTTTACATTTGTTGACCGGGCTAGACTAACTGGATATATGTCCATTTTCAGTAGAGGCCCAGGGAGAAAAGCTCCAAAGACATGTTTCAAAAGTATAAATACAAACAATACACAAACATCAGGTATTATAATAATAAAAAAAATAGCAATTATCATAGTAAAAAAGTCATCGACAATGGTACAGTGCAGTAAAAACCTGGAGGATTTAAAAGGATGTACACTGAGGTTAAGAGTTAAAAAACTAGTATGAGTAAAGTGTATGGAGACATAGTACAGGTTAGGTAGGAAATAGAGAAAAGGAAGTTGTATGTGTAGTGAAGATAGAATGGATTTACTTAAGAAAAAGGTATGTAAAGAGGATATAAATAATGTAGAAAAATGTAGATAAAAAAAGTATAGTCAGATGGAAGATGTAACAGAGGATAGGAAGGACTAGATAGGTAAGCTGAGTTTGTAGAGGTATAGTACTAGTCAGGTTTGGCACAGGGGCATAGCCAGTATGATTTGAGGTAGAGTTTGCCTGTTTTTAAAGAGAGATAAAGAGGTGAGTGAGGTTAGGTCACTAGGGAAAAGATTCTAGGATTTGCCAACAGTATTAAAATAAACAAAATAAACAAAAGAAAATAAAAATCAATACTTATACTATGTTACTAGGGGAAATTTGGCCAAAGCATCAAGGAAATTTCCTCTACTCTTTTCCATAGGTGCCATATGATCTTTTACATCCATCTGTGCTACCACCAACTCTGGCCGATGAGGCATTGATTTAACATTTCTTCTGAAGGATGGCACGCTCAGGAGTGCAGCACCTCCTTTGACTGCACTGCAGTGTCAGTAATGAAAATTAATGCATGTACCTGGGCTGGGAATAGAACACACAGACTTCTGATCTTCCAGCACCAAAGGCAACTGTGCTACACATTGCATCATTTATACTACATCAAAGTAATAAATATAAGCATTCTTGTGTTTGCAAATACGTCACAGGAGCTCATATTATATTATTTAAATATTTTGAATAGAATTCAAAGCAGCTGTAACAACCAGCACCCACTTTGTTTGCATTTCTAGCAGAAGTTAAATTGTATCATTTGCCTTAGGAATGTCACATTTGTTGCCCCTTACAGACCATCTTGAAGTTTCTATTTATATCTCTGTCATCTCTCCAGTGACTATTCCAGGACAAATCCATACCTAGGAATGACAGCCCCCCTCCCCATACAACAAGTAGAGAGAGGTCCACCTTCCAATATACTTTCAAGCAAAGCACACATATATTTTGCTATTTTATCTATGAGAAGTGGACTTATATAATTCAACAGCACAAAACTGTGATGGAAAAATTAAAAAAATACCATTGCCTTACATATTTCACATATTCGTGCATGCAAAATCTATGGTGTGTCTACAGCTCTACATGTGGAATTTAACACCTGTAAAGCATTTGTCACTGCTGTATGCAACAAACTGAGCTAAGTTTTTTTTTATTTTTTTGCTATGCAATATTTTCTTCCTGTTGAACTATTTCTCATGACTGACACTTCTCCTTCTTTGTCAGCTAAGCAATCAAGGTGAGTGTATGTGTGTGTGTGTGTGTGTGTGTGTGTGTGTGTGTGTGTGTGTGTGTGTGTGTGTGCACGCACATTTGTGTGGACCTATGTCTTTGTATGCATGTGAACTGCAAGAAAGTGCACATCCTAGAAATATACTACACAGAAATCTTTTCTAAAATATATGTCACAAAAATGTAATGACTTATAGTTACTTTTACAGGATCTATCGCTTTTCATGTTAAGTCTTACTCAATTAAAAACAAATTCTTAACTACTCACATTGCATGAAGAACCAAAGGAATAAAAAAGTCTCTCCTCTCATACATTTAAAGAGCCAGCAATGTCAAATAGACAATACCCAAAAACATATTTTACAGTGTAGTAACTAGCAAGTCCCCTACACCCCATATCATCTGCTACTTGCATATACTAACTCCAGTGTCAACTAATCAATGAGAAACAGAAGGAATACTATTGCCATTCATGCAGTTATGGTAGTAAGTCCCCTACACCCCATATCCTCTGCTATTTACATATACTAACTCCCATGTCAACTAATCAAGGAGAAACAGAAGGAGTGCCACTTCTATTCATGCATAATTACGCGACCCTACAGAAACCCTCCTGTTAGTATGGAAACTCATCTTAGTTGACAGGATGGCACACTGACAAGTCTCATCAGCTAAAGAAGAAAATTTGGTTAAATGGGAACTGTAAAAACTAGCAATGTGCTAAACCAGTGGTAAACAAAAGCTAATAACCACAAACGACTTCCGCTGTGCACCAAGATGGATATGAAGCAAATGTTTATTTGGCCCAAGTAAAAATGTTGTTAAAACAAACAGTCTTGTAAGACAGTGGAAGTTGTTTGTGATTAAATGGGGAGAGATTAAGACTGCACAGATGAAAAGGGATGTTCCCCTTTAAATAAAATGGAAAACACTGACCACCGTTATAATTCCCAAATGTAAAACTTGATTCTGTCACTCAGCTTGTCCTCTTGTTCATCTCCGTATTTTTCTCTGACACCCCCCCCAAAACAATTTATCTACTCATTTTCCATCAATTCTTTATCTGATCCATTAGAAAGCAGAACTCTATTTCCTGTTCAAAAACAGACCTCTTTACTCTGCCCCCACAGTCCTGGCCACCTGTACCTCTCCTAAACACAAATATGCATTTAAATGCCTCTCACATTTAAACTTTCAATATGTGAGATTCCCATTTAGTCTGTCTAAAAATACATGGTTTACTTTAGTATCAGAAGTGTTATCTGTCTTTGCAGGTAGTGACTTTCCTTTTCTCTATACATTAGTTAATACAGTTTAGCCTTGAATTGTGTAAGAATTTTTGAATCCACAGAGGAATAAAGCAAGAAAATACATCCTTTAATAAATGCCCAGATGTGAGACATGCATCACAAGTAATGGAAGTAAACAATTACTTCACTTTGCCAGAAGAAATGTCATAGAGGTTGTCACAAAAAGAAACACTGCCACCCCAGTTATCTGGAACTTTGTAAATCATTCATTGTCTTTTGTGAACATTGATATTCATACAGAAGTGTGTAAAGGTATAAACTACTAAGTTAAAATGTAACCACAGCTTGCCCTGCTTGCTTAGAATAGAAATGTATATAAACTATTGTAATTGTGTAAATATATACATTTTAACAGTTGAAACTAAAACATAGAGGGTTAACTTGCAAAACTTCAAGAAAGTATGATTTTCCCATAAAAGTTACCTCTCAGTTTCAATGCAGTAGCAGACACGATGTCTAGAGCTAGAAGTTCTTTGTATTGTCTTGCAAGAGAAATAATTACTAGGTTTGAGATGCAGACGTGTTTTATTGTTTTATGACTTCCAGGATCTGCAAACATCTGAGGGATATGTATTTTTCACAGAGAGAGATGCTAAAATTCTGTTAGTTTCTGACAAAGGGGGTTTAGCTTGGGAACTAAAAGTCAGGTGGCAAAATGATATGTCATCCAAACTAACCCAGCAGTAATACTTGATATTAATTTAAGAACTTTCTCAGAGAGAGACTGTGCATTTTGTATCTCGTCTTTAACCTAGAAACATCCAGTCATCACCTCTTCTGCCTGTGTGTTGTTCTGTAAGTAAGGTTTTAGGGCATAGTAATTCTTTTAGATTCAGACAGGAATATAGTAAAGTATATCTTAGATGTTTTCTTGATTTATTTGAGACTGTCCTGCAATGTTGTTTTAAATATTTCCTGTGATTTTGAACTCTGAAGTTACTGTGTTGATTTACTGAGTATTGTCTTGTTCTTTTATTATTTACTATTTAATACATTTAAACCTATCTTTGTGGCTGATATTTGTGAGACATATTTAAGCTCTTACAGTACTTACATATCTATATGGTGACACTGTACAGGCCACTCCTAAATAGCCTTGCTCCTGGTCAGACTACCACTTGGATAATAGTAACGTTACACAGTAAAATTGGACAGCCTTATAGTAGCTGATAATAGTGGCTGGTGGTAGCTGGAACTACCTTATAGTCTGGTCAGAAGGGGGCATGGCTAGTAAACATGTGCCAGCCTTTCCCAGGTGTGTGTGCATCTGTGTGTGTGTGTGTGTGTGTGTGTGTGTGTGTGTGTGTGTGTGTATAAATCAAATCTCAAAGTGTGTGTGTGTATCAGCTACTTGGGCAAAGTCACGAAGCACTGGTTGGACAGAGAGTGTGCTAGAGGTTTTGGCTTGGCCACTCAGTTGAGATCTCAACCCTATATCTGTGCCAGTGGGGAGTCTTATTGGGGATCTGGAGAAAGAAGGAGAAACCAGCCCCAGAGTGACTGTGTCTTTGAGTGTTCTTAAGGGAAATTGCATTTTACTGTGTGTGTACTTGTCATCCTCCCAGTGTGTACATTCCCCACTTTTGCCAGTGACAGGCAATAAGTGTGCATTGATCCATATGTCAGCCAAATTCATGTTAGTACATTAAGGGCAACAACCTCATGTCCTGTAACAGTGAAAAAAATGCCTATATTACAACAAATTTAAAAAAAATCATTTTGCAAGGGGCAAACTGCCTACAATCACACTCCCTTGGCCCTGAACATACCAAAAATTCTCCATTACCCATAATATTAAGCAACCATGATGTTAGTACTGCAGTAAGCTTTGATGATAATGCAAATAGAAGCTTTTGTTACAATATTATTTAAGCACTACAAGCTTCACATCTGCCAGTACATATTAACACATCTGCAATTAAGTTTTGTTACTTAGAATACCAACAATTTCCTTGACAGACACACATTATCTACTCCTGTGTAGTACACAATTGCATACTTTAATGATCATCTCACTTTTATGGTGAACAAGCATAACTTTGAACTGTGCTTAACACTGGAAATTAATATCATAATGCTTTTTCTGAATGTGTAGAGCAGGACAATAACTTCTTTGGACCTGGCGGATACACTTTTAGTAATTAATCAGTCTAGATAAAACACTAATTAATATATTGGGGGGGGGATCAAAGGAGAATTCATTGTCCACAAATTTATACAGGTCTCTTATGAAGCAGTAACTGTTTTAAAAGGGGTATCACTTATGTGGCAGGTACACAGATGCTCTTGTTTCCCATAGAAAACAATACGTGTTGTTGCATTGAGCTTTAATCTGTTATCCTGACACAAGGAATTTGAATGTGTCAGGTCTTCTTGGAGGATACAAGTGTCATCTAGAGTGTTGATGAC
>NC_056740.1:850000-875000 GCF_019279795.1 Protopterus annectens
GCTCCGCAGAACAAGTGTCAGTTTTAGTGTCAAGTTACCAGCCCGACACCCAATCTTCTTCAGAAGGCACACACACAACCACCTAAGGCCAATTTAGAGCGCCCAATCCACCTGCAGCATGTTTTGGTAAGATGGGAGGAAACCAGAGCACCCAGAGGAACCCTACACGAACACACAGAGGACATGCAGACTCCACACAGAAGGCATACCAGCCAAGAATTGAAGCAGAGAACCTGTTCCTGTGAGGGAACAATGCTAACCACTGTGCTGCCCAACTGGGAAGAAAAGTAGAAGTAATTAAATCTAGAATGCAAAGAGAATACATACCAAAAAGGATGCTACTTTGTTATGTATCAGGTAGATTACAGGGAATGACTGCACTGTTCAATCACAAAACATACAGACTACAGAAAATGGCATTATTTTTCCAACAGAAAAGAGGTGATGGGCAGGATAAAAAGAGGAAATCTAAACTGACAGGCCGGTGTCTGTAAGTTCTGTCTCCTTACAAAAGCTCTTTTTAGAGCTGGTATTTAGTGGTGGTTGGTAAAGGATTGACAGCATTTTACCTAGGTGCCGTTTAACACAGTGGAAAAAATTTACCAGCTCTGGTTATTTTGTTCACCAGTTTTAAGTTGATTTACGAGTGTTGGAAGTTCACGAAGACACTTGTAGCTTTTTGACTAATTTTTCTAATATCTAAAAGGAATTTCAAGTTTATATTAGGAATTGTGTCGCTATGACTACACAGGCATCTATAAATAGTGATGTTAGCATTTACCCTACACCGGAAGATGTCAACACGCTAACCACAACATTACAGGAAGTTATCCTGAAGGCGCAAGATTTACTGGAAAGAATGAAAGGTAAAATTGAAATGCAGATACACCATTACAACAGAAATGGTTCGGACAACTTATCTAATGATGTTAATAAGTGAAGAGGTATTTAGAAATGGAGTGCCATTGATGGACTTTTTGGAGAAAAAAGACAGATCCTTTCATTGATCTGAATAACAGTAGCAGCCTTTCTAGAGACGCTAATACATTTATTAAGGACACACCGGACTTTAAAAATCTGTTTCTCCTGTTGGAGAAAAAGGTACTGAAATTTAAGACTTTAATGTGTGAAAACCAATATCTTACTAAATGTGTAGATCCGGGGATAGTTCCCCTAGGTTTAAGAGTTTATGCATTTCCTGGTTTAAACTTTCTGACGGTTTTGTCTTCTGAAGAAGGAGGGTCAGTGTACCTTCCGAAAAAGCGTGTAGCTAAAGTTATCTGATTTAATAAAGTTCCTGGATTGGGTGCGGTTTCCAGCTCATCTTTGTCTTTTTCGGAAGTTTGCGATTATTTTCTTGGTTTGTTGGAGCATTTCCTAATGGGGCAAAGTTTGATAATGGTTTACTGACTAAATAGATGGAATTATATAATAATACTGACTTGAATGTGCTTAAACTGCTTATACAATGGAATAGTGAACAAATGAATGTTTTGAAAGCTGATATTAAGAAACTGGACAGTGTTTTTAGAGAACATCCAATGATACAAATGCATTACCATTTGTTTAGCAATTTAGAAGACAAAGTTAATAAGCATGTGGAGAATATAGTGACTAAGAAAAAGAAAAAGTTATTGAGAGACATCAATGCTTATCAGCAGAAGCAAGTGTATTTAGTTAATAAAAAGAAAATTAATAGTAATAATAATTTTGTGAACAGAAAGAACTCACATTACAAGGTAAATTCCCTATATAGGCTTGATTCGTTTTCTGACGGGAATAAGCCTTTAGTTAATAACTATAATCAGAATACTAACAGTAGAGAGATTCTGACAAGTGTTTCTAGTGTTAGAAGTGAAGAAATTCTCCTTTTACTACCCAAGTAAGTGGAAACAGCAGCCCCTCTCCCAACCAGGAGGCATTCACAGTAGTGGGAAGTAACAAGGAAAGGCCAAGGGGCGTTAGCTAATTTGTACAAGATTTTCAATTTAAGTGACAGACCATTTACTAAAGATGAAATAGAAGTTCTTAAAAAGGGGGTTTCATTTTTACCAGCACATAAGGCTAAAATCACAGACACTGTACTAGATTTTAAGTTAAATGTCAGAAAATTAAATTTGAAATATCTTTATCATGACATGCCTACTAGCAACACCAGTCACTGGAAAAAGAAATGTTAACCCACAGTTGGTTAATACATTGAATATCTTTTCTATGGTTTGTGAGAATGACATTTATAGCTTAAATTGTGGTAGGTTTAACAAATCTAATTTTGATAGAAATCTGACAGAAAAAAAATCTGTTGCCTTGAAACAGCTAATGTCTTATAACGTTAGATACATGAAAGCAGATAAAGGTCAGGGTCTGGTCATTTTGAATGTTTTCAAGTATAACCAAACTATAGGTAACATGGTTGATGCAGATAAATGCAGAAAGGTTTATAGAGGTGTAGTTAGAAAGAAGTTTCAAGAAGTTGATTTAATATTATTAGATTTATTACATCAACAGTATATCACTATTGATCTTTTTGAATTTCTTAACGTTGAACAGCCACAATTGGGGACTTTGTTTGGAATTCCTAAAATACATCAGGATGCTGAACATCCCCCGTTCAGACCTATAGTGTCTGCTCCACATAGCAAAACATCAAAAATTTCTATTTATTTAGATGAAATACTTAATCCTATAGTGCAGAACAGTAAATGGTTTCTGAAGGACTCATGGATATTTTTAGATGAATTAAGGTTACACAAATTTCAAGGGGCTGAGACCATGCTGTGTATATTTGATATTTGTTCATTATACACTGCACTAGAACAAACAGAAGGTATAGAATTTATGAGGCTTTACTTAAATAGACACAGGAATTGTCTTAAACAAGAATTTTTTGTGGTATGTCAGCTTATGGAGCTAGTGTTAATGAACAATTTTTTTTATGTTTGGAGAAGGAGTTTACCAACAGACAAGTGGGGTTGTGATGGGTGCACATGTTGCACCAGTGTTTGCCAACTTGGTTATGTGTTGGTAGGAACTCGAATTTCTCACTAAATTAGAATTGTTTAAGTTTGGACAGCACTACAAACGATATATTGATGACCTGTTTTTCATTTGGGCAGGTAGTAGAGAACAGCTCGTTGAATTTTTTAGTGAACTTAAGACGGTGACTTGGCTTAAATTTACCATTGGTAATGTTGGAATGGAAGTAAACTTTCTTGATGTTAAAATAAGTATTGCCATCAATAAAAGAGAATTTAGTAGCAACATCTATGTAAAAAACATTTACTAATAATTACTTACATTTTGAAAGTTTTCATCCAAAATATATGAAGATCAATGTCTTTAAAGGACAAGTTATAATGCTTAGTAGGATGATTAGTGAAGAAAATAATTTCATTAGTGAAGTAAATTTTCTTAGACAGTTATTCATTGATAGAGGATATGACCAAGGGGACCTAGATGACGTTAATGGTTATATTACAAAAAAATAGAGAGACTGGGTTTTCCCCTATTCTAAAAGTTGGATTTCAGACCAATGCTATACATAAGTGTAATGGAGTAGGGGAAGAGATGTTAAGGTATGCTTTTCTTGTACCTATGAGTATTGATGGCCCTAAGATCAGGGAAAAATTAGTGAAATTTGGAAAATTATTTTGGGGAATGTAGAACTAAGTAAAGTAGTGGGAGTCCAGACGAGATTTATAAACAGAAAAACTAAAAACTTGAAGGAACTGTTGGAAAGTGGACCTAAGTATGGAAAGAAAAATGATAATTTCACTTGTTTTGGTACATTTCCATGTACTAATTGTACTCAGTGTAGGTTTATGATGGGAGTACATAGTTACCATGTAAACATTTGAATTACACCTTAACAGCAAAGGGACGATATAATTGCCAAAGTGAGGGGCTGGTGTATCTTGCAGTGTGCTCCAGCTGTGTGAATTTCTATATAGGTAAAACTATTAGAAAATTGAACCACAGAGTTACAGAGCATGTGTTAGCCATTAAAAAGAAGGATCTAAGTAATGTGTTGGCTAAGCACTCAGTGAAGTGCACAAATTTTAAGAAATTTACTTTCTTCGTAGTAGAAAAAGTTAATAAGGACAAATTTATTGGTTCTTTTAATTATTTTTTTTTAGAAAATATTGAGTTAAAATGGTAGATTTTTCTAAGGGAGGATATAAATCCAGGCATAAAAGATAAGATTTCAGTGAAAAGTCATTTGAATTACGTCAATAATTAAGTATAAATATATATTTTTTACACATATATATATAAATGTATATATATTGTTATTTACATAATCACTTTTGTATTTATTTAACTTAGTAAATGTTTGTAAATGTGTATATATACATTTTACTTGGTGTTTCACTTTATATTAATTATCAATTAAGGAAAGGATGTCATAATTAATGGTTTTATAAAAGGTAATGGGTGTAACTGATTTTTAGTTCTGAAGAAGTTCTGTAATAAACGGGATGAAAGTGCTCAACTTGATTCTGGCTCCAGTGTGGTTTGTTTTATTTGGAAATCTAAACTAAACTTTGAAGGATTAAAGAACATTACTGTTAGAAAGAACTGAATTAGAAATGGGCAATTCTTCAGACCAGGTCAAAAGTTGTACAATAGTAACTGGAGATTCAGTTATCAAAGGAATTGATACCTACATCTGCAAAGAGGATAATGAATATTGAATAGTGTTAATCTTGCCTGGAACAGAAATACAGGCTGTGAGTAGGGCCTTAGAATGCCTTAATGTAAGAAAGTATGAAGCTATTTTTACTCATTTTTGTTCTCATCTTTAAGGACTCACTGACTGTCAGTTGGTAACATATAGCACTTTCAGATAAAAACACTTGTAAAGGTATAAGGATATATTTTTCATAAATCACATATAGAAAGAAGAGTTAGGTCATCATAAATGAAAAGATCTTTTTCATAAATACCTCCATGAAAAAACAGCCCATTTTAGAAAGTGGAAATATATAGAACATCCAAACATAATTTTGGATTCACATGTATTTAGACATGATGGGTTCCACTTGTCAAGAAAAGGGAAAATAATTTTTGAAGCAGATATATTGCAATATTTGACTAAAACAAGACAGGATTTTTGACAGGTCAGAAATGTATTTCTAAGATAGCAAGCTTTGATTTATTTTTGCTGGATGTTAAAGCTAGAAGCATTAGTAATAAATTAACTAGATGGAATTTTGTAAAGAATTATATGTCATTTGTATATCAAACTGATTTGTACAGATGCCTGTGTTGAAAAATGCATTTGTAAAGCTGCTTGTGTTAAAATGTATCAAAAGTGTGCCCTGCTGTGCAGAAATGTAATTTACATGCATTATTGTAACTGTTTAAATGTATATATTGTAACAGAGGCTACTGGAAGATAAATGGCTAATCGCAATCCACCTGACTGAGAAATATTAAGAAAATAAAATTACTGGGCCTAGGCCATAAAGATGTTATCTCACAGTTCTGTAAGAAGTCAGAGACACAATATCTGTAAGAAGCATGGTTCATCAGTCTCTGTAGGAGAAGTAAAAGTTTGTAATTCTTTTATGACTTCCGGAAGCTGCACCAGATCTGAGCAACGCTCTTGTGTGTGTACTATTGACATGTAGGCACTAAATTCAGCAGTTTCTATCAATGGGAGGTTGCATGGGAACCAGAAGTAAGATGACCAGATGTATGCAATGTCATTCTGTACAGAAATAATGTTTTAATATTAGGTGAGACAGAAGTCTCAGGGCAGTCAGTTTCTTGGAACCTGACATAGAAGGATCCCTCACCTACTTCACCTTAGACACGTCGGTTGAAAGCAGATTACTGTCTATATACATGCCTAAGTCCCTGACTGCTGGGTCTACTCTGTTAATTAAACAGGAGCAGTAATTCTCTAGATCAGACAGGAAAACATAGCGAAAATATTTAAGTATTGTGTTTCTGTAACTGTGTGAATCTTTCCAGCTGTGTTATTTGTAATATTTCCTGTGACTGAACTCTGGTATTTACTATAAATAGATATTTTGTATTTTCATGTTCTTTTATTATTTATTCTTAAATATATTTAAACTTTTCATTGTGGTTGGTCCTTTAGAGAATGTTTTAACCTTTGAGAGTACTTATATCTATTGGTGACACTCTGGCCACTCCTGAAGGAGTCAGGAGGGTCAACATTACAATTTGTATTAATATTAACTTCACTAATTGGTTTCCCTTGCAATATCCTTACAGTACCTGACTTTGTAGTGTCTGGTGGCAGGCTAACTATCTTATAGTCATGGCAGAAGGGGGCATAGCTAGTAAATCTGTGCCAGCCTTCCCCATGTATGTGCATGTGTGTGTGTGTGTGTGTGTGTGTGTGTGTGTGTGTGTGTGTGTGTCTGTGAAAATCAAATCTCAGTGTGTGTGTGTGTGTGTGTGTGTGTGTGTGTGTGTGTGTGTGTGTGTGTGTGTGAGTGTGTGTGTGTGTGTGTCAGCTACATGGAGCAGGAACACAAAGCACTGGTTTCAAAGAGAGAGTGTTGGAGGACTTGGCATTTGGATACTGCTGAGGTCACAACTTTATAGTTGTGCCAGTGGGGGGAGTCTTATTGGGGACCTGGAGGGAGACAGATAGAGAAGGCCAGACCCCAGACTGAGTGTGTTCCCTGTGTGCTCTTAAGGAAAATTGTGCTTGATGCAGAGGGCCGCCTCTGGAAATACTGAGTGCATCTATTTTTGTTCCAAATTAATGTCTATCTCCAGTGTCAGTGGTGAGGATTGATGCTCCTTGATTACTGGCCAAGAGTGAGGATGTCACAGGTGTAAGATTATGCTCAACAATATATTAAGGTTGAATGTAACTTTGCTACAAATATGCAACATAAATAAGGAATAAAATAAACCGTGCTTAAATGTAGAAATAGAGTTTATTAATATGTGATTAGCATCCATACTAAATGACTGTGGCTTAAAAAATAAGGAACTTGCTTATGAGTGTATTACACACACATCAAGAAAGCTGACTTCTTACAGACATGACAAGAATGTAATTTGCTTTCTTTAAAGACCTGACAACAGGAGATGTTTTTCTAAAAAAGTTTAAAAATGTTTTTTTTCTAATCCACAAGGCATTTCCTTGAAGACAGTTTACTTATCAGCATTTGCACAAGAACAGATGTGTCAGCATTTGCGTCATCAAGGCAGTATCTTTCTAAATCCAAGAGGGTGTGTGTTTAACTAAAAATATATATAAAGTCTGTATTAAATCCAGTTATGTTAGGGGTAATGGTAGGGACACATTTTGTCCTGAGGTAAATGTTATATCTCTCACATCATCTGTACTATACGAGAAGTAAAGTAGAACATTTTCTGAAGCTGTAAGAGAAGTACATGTGGTTTATTATAAAAGTTATTGGTTACTGCTCTTAAAGACAGGTGCTGCAAAGTATATTCTCTCATCAGTGTATATTCTGCAAGTTTCTGTATGCAACAGACTGTGAATGCAACTATAACCAGACTTTGATTTCAGCAGAACCCAGCCAGCAAGACTGAGTGTCTTAAGAAGACTTTAAATCCACCACAGTAAGCATCAGAGTAACAGCACAGTGCTTAGGCACAATTAAAATTAATTTTTCATCAGGATGTTCCAGTTGTTGCATGTGCCTGGACATGTATATACTGAAGGGGCATTGTATTCAATGACTTGCCTGACAAGGGCTGAATAAAGTGAACAATGTCTTCCTTGGATATACATACCATACCCTTGCCCATGAGCAATACAGAATGATTTCCTTACGACCTTAGACACATGTCGGTTGAAAGCAGATTACTGTCTATATACATGCCTAAGTCCCTGACTGCTGGGTCTACTCTTAGGGTGTGTTATCAATGAAGTAGTTTTCCTGGGCTAGCCAACTTCCCGAATGGTGATATCATGCACTTCTTGGCAATACATTTTCAGCTGTGACTCCTGCAACAGTTACTTCTCTGTGTTAGCCCTCCCTGGAGGATATTAGTGTTGTGGAAGGACTTTGTGACCTCTCCCGGTTTGCAATCATCTGCAAACCTGGTCAGTCAGAGGCCCTTGATGTTGGCTTTGACCTCTGAGAAGTAGATGCCAAAAAGGAGCAGACCCAGCACACAGCCCTGAGGGACTTTGCTAGTTCCCAACTTTTTTTTTCTGGAAGCAGACTCCCCTGTCCTAACCTCCTAGTCTTATCTGAGAGCCAGCTAGCTATACAGCACGTATTATAGGGGCTTATGTCTAATTCCATAAGTTTGTTTACAATGCCTGAGTGTGGTATTGTGTTAAATGCATTGGCCAGATCAAAGTAGACAGTATGCACCATTTTACCCTAATCCACTGCCTTGTTGACCTTTTTGAAGAAGTTCACTAGGTTGAATAGACATGATCTGCTCTTGACAAAAAAATGGGTTGAATCCAGTGTCTAAAGATTTCCTATGTCATTATTAATCATTTCCATGGCTTTGTATCTAAGACTAGTCAGACTTACAGGTCTATAGTTTCTGGGATCGGCACAAGGCCTACCCTTGTTTATAGGGATGACTGTTGCAGTTCTCCACTCATGTGGTATGAAGCCTGACTGGAGGCTATGGTTAAATAGTAAATACAGAGGTCCTGATAGGTTGTGTTTCATTAAATTTTAGGAGGCATCCTGATACATTATCTTGGCCCATCAATTAGGTGTTCTTGGACTTAGTGTGTTTAAGACTTGGTAGTTGGAGGAGTTATATTCAATGGTATTTCGTGAGGGGGTGGCAGGGTTGAGGGATGTAAAACTAGAACTGAATGTGTCAAACAGTAGAGTTGGTATATCTTCCAGTTCTGTTTTGGTGACTCTGTTTACAATTAGTTGTGCAGACTGTAGTGCATAGCCTTTAAGGTTACATATATTGCTAAAGAAAGCCTTATTGTTGTCCTTAGCATTAAAGGCCATTTTTACCTCAAACCTGCCTTTGGCAGACTTGATTTACCCTCTGCAGGGGGTCTGACTCTTGAAAGAGACCTTGTCTAGGCTCACAACAGCAGCTAGCCCAGCACTTATTTATGAACCTATGAACATAATAATAATTGTCTTAGAAAAGTTCTTAAATGTTATGAAGTTAGCTGGGGACATGGGTTTTATTTTTATTTCAAAGAAGACAGCCTTATGATCTAACATTACATGGGGTGATGCAGTGTTCTCCAATGTTTGTGAAGACGAGGTCCAGTATGTTTGCATCCTTAGTGGATGAGTGGACTATTTGATTCAGTATGTTTATGATTACAATGCCCAGAAATCCTCGAGAAATGTATACACAAGCAAGTTATGCACTATCTCATACAGGGAAAACTGCTCAATCCTACACAGCATGGTTTCCGTCCCAAGCATAGTACCTCCACAGCTCTGCTATACTTCCTCAACACTATTTCTCTAGCTAAAGACAATCATAAACTCATATCTTGCCTATTCCTTAACCGATCAAAGGCTTTTGACACTGTCTCTCACTCTCTGCTACTTAACAAACGTACAGACCTCAACTTCTCCCCTGGTACAGTGGCATGGTTCTCTAGCTATCTCACTAATAAGCAGCAGTCAGTGAGATGGGAGTTAACACCATCTACCCCCTTCCAGTAAGAACAGGTGTTGCCCAAGGATCCATTCTTGGACCTCTACTTTTTAATATCTTCACCAACTCACTTTACTCTTCTTGTCCTCAGTCTATCATTGTCCAATATGCAGATGACTCTACAGTCATCACTATTGCTAACTCACCCTTTAAACTCTTAACAACTACCCAGACATCCTTTAACTCAGCAGAGACATGGCTCACAAATAACCAGCTCATCCTCAACCCTAAAAAACAACATTGCTACTCTTTCTTCCTAAATCTGTTAACCACATTAAGCCTGATTTTTCCATAACATCCCTAAACAATATCCCTATAGAGGTTGAATCTAGTACAAAACTACTTGGCATTGCCATTGATGATCAACTAAAATTTGATCTACACATTAACAATTGCATCAGAAAAACCCATCAGAAGCTAGGACTTCTGTACAGGAATAACAAATTAGTCACCCCTGAAGCTAGGGTTACTCTTTCTCATGCTTAACTTACTGTTCCCAAATACTTACAAATCTGAACTCCACCCTACTCACCAAACTAGAATCAACTTATCACAAGATAGCCAGATTTGCAGCTCAACAAACATATAAATCTCACAACTGTCTCTCCCTAAAATACCCGAACTGTCTCGAACTACCACACTTGTTTCTCCAATATCAGCTCCAAATCATTCTATATCAGCCAGCTTTCTGCCCAGCTCTATCATCCCTCATCTCCCTTGATTCCCCTATCAGACATCTCAAAAGCACAAACCAAGACCTATTAACTGTCTACAAACCTAAATCTAAGACAGGGTACAACTTAAACAGCTACAATCCCTCTAGTGCATGGCACAAACTCCCATTAAAAATAAGGAACCTTACACACCCCAAGCAATTTAATTTAGCCATCAAAGACTACTTCAAAAAACACTGGACCTGTCACTGTTTGCACCCTCCCTGACCATAACCTACCAACATAGTCCTGTTTTACTATTGCATAGCATTCCTTCTATGTAACTTCCAAAACTTTTCCTATAATCTGCTTACTGAACTTTAGTTTAGCAAACGTTTTTTAAGCTACACATTTTTGCTTCTTATGCTTTAATTATCATGCTTTTGTTTATAGTATTGTATAACTTGACAACTACTGCATGACATTTGTAACCTATTGAATATCTCTATAGTAATTTTTTATGGTTTTGGAGCTTTTCTCCCCGGGCCTCCGCTGAAAAAGGGCTTTAGCTCAGTTTGACACTCCCAGTCAACAAATGTAAAATGAATAATAAATAAATCTCTGGGCCTGCAAGTTTGGGGTTGTTTATGACTCATACTTTATACTGGGGTAGTTAAAGTAACTCATGGATATGGTACTGGGTTGAATGGTGAGTGTGTTCAGTAAATTTAATTATGAGTTATGGGTTTCCTGGGTTATAGAGGGGAACCTACAACTTGCAAGGATATGGTATGGATCTTTGCCTGCAGTAATATGGCCATGGAGATGGTGACACACATCATCCTGTTTGACCAGCCTTGAGATGAGCTTGTTATAGATGTAGGTCAAGACACCTCTACCTTTAGAAACCTGCTTGTGTAATAGCTGGCTAAAATGTGTAGAAGGTATTGTAGCCCTGCACTGCTGGGGTGCTCTCCATGGCTTTAAGCCATGTCTACGCAACTGCACAGATGTCTGCATTCTCCAGGGTGAGCAGAGCTTAGAGGGAGTGAAGTTGCTTGTTTAGACTCCTGGCATTGAGCAGTACTACCATTAGATTCCCTTCAGTTGATTTTGCTATGTAGGAAGATTTGCCAGTTTGGCAGTGCCTAAAAATGCACTATGGGGAGGACTATATTTTAGCCAGTATTAGAAAGCCTAGAGAGGACAGATACGTCCTTGGCAAACAATGTGGGCTGTTGACCATATCCTCCTATGCTGACAAATATTGCACTCCCTTTGAGTGACATCTGAAACTAAGCCAATTATTAAAGCCAATCATTTTCTGTTCATATTGTGGCATCATCCTTGGTGAAGGTAGAATTCTACTCAGTGTTAATTTCATACCAGCCTGGGGTACATAGTCTAAGAGTTCCATAATATCTCTCTTCACATAGTCCAGGGAACTATGCCTTGGGTCATTTACATCCACATGGACTATGACTTAGTCATACTAGTGCTTGTGGTTCGAGGACCTCAGTGCATACATGACATGCAACCTTAAGAAACTTATACCCATAAGGCTTAAACTAAACACCAAGACATGCAGTATCATCCCTTTCAGGAAGCAACAAATCACTTCAACCTACTGCATTGATAATACTTTGCTACCAAGTGAGTCGATGATAAGAGATCTGGCACTTGATAGCTCCCTTTTCCTTAGATCACAATGTGGAGCTGTGGTTAGGAAATTCTTCTACAGGTCTCAACTAATTGCCGCAAGTCTTTCTTCTAAAACCAAGGCAATCATTGTTCTCTTATACTCTGCTCTTGTCAGATCCATTATAGAATATATTGCATCCTTTGGCATGTATCTTACTAGGCATATAAAAAGTTTGAAAAACTTTTAAACATTCCAAACAAAAGGAATCTCTGTCCTCAAAATCTTAGCTACCAGTAGAGACTGGAACCCTTGTCCTTGTAGTCCTGCACGGAGATCTGTACCTCATTTATCATGTCCAAATGGATCCTGTTATCCTTTATCTCATTTTCCTTGAAAAGTCAAATAGTGTGGCCAACACTACAACAAAAGATAACAGCCTACAACAGGAAATAAATAAAACTAGATGGAGAGATAGGTTAATCACCTAGGGCCTCCTTTTGCTCTGGAATATGCTCACCCTAAAGGCTAACCAGTGCAATTCCCTCTCATTCTTTAAACATGTCTTGGACAATTGGATGGGTAATCCAGGACTTTACAAGTCTTGCCCTCCTTGAAAGGGGTGGTAGAGCCTGAGGGTAATTATTGGCAGGGGACACATGACCTTTGGTCAAGTTGCCTTCTATAGTTTATGATCCCATAATCCTGTGATAAAGCATACCCTACTAAAACAACCACCAAGCCCAAATCTGTATGTTAAAGAAAACAGGCAAAAACATAAAGCAGACATGTCCCAATCCACTCAAAGTGAAAAAGGTAACTGTTCATGTTCTACACAAATCGTGTAACAAAGTAACAATGTCCACCTAATGTAGTACCTTATGAATGAAATACCTGAATGACAAGTGTTAAAAGAATTTAAAAAATAAATAAATAATAACCAAACAAATAAAATGTTATGCACATAAAAAAATGGCATTACTTGCCAACCTGAACTGATTCTATCTAAAATAACACAACCATCACTACATTACTGACTCTACAAAAGAAAAAGAAAGAAAGAACATTATGTCAGAATTGGAGTAGCATGCCCCCGACAGAAAATCAAAACAATCTATGCAAACTGCCTAAGGCCCTATTTTGACGGCTCTTTGGCAATGTTGCCAATTATACTCTAACATAAGAAAGCACACACGCAAAATGGAGAAATGGAATACTTGGGGGCCCATTTTGAGAGATACATGAAACAACCTATACTTTGAAAGTAATACACTTGGTTCAAGACCTGTGCCTTCACCTCTTGTCACAAAACTCATTCTCAGAAACTTGCAGAATTCAATAATTCATGTATTATAAATCAGAACTCAAAACACATACATTGAAATAGTGAAAGAAAAACTTATGGACATGAATACCCTCTGTGTGCTTGTATTTCATGTCCACTCAAGTCAGCTAATCCTAAATCTACCTGCCCTTAACCATAACCCTATACATTACCTTATCAAGATGCTTTCCTTTACAGTACCACTGCACAAGGCATTGAGACACACACAATACAAACACACTAGTGTATATAAAACACTAAAACTATCACTTCCTAGACCTTACTCGAACCCTAACCTACACAAACACTCCAACTCTTAAGAATAAAAATTTCACAACATCCAAGAGCTTATATTTTAATCCCCTTTAATATTCCCAATATTGCTAAAAATGTCTTTTGGCTGATTCTTGAACACATAACTCTTTTGAGAAGTACATTTCTGACAAGGCCAAGAGCACAAAAGAATGTGTTTATCATCTGTACATGCACTTTTCTCTCTATGTCATGCAGAGTCCCTGGAATGTAATACAAAGGTTACTACTTAAGACAGGCATATTTAGTAACACATAAGTGTCAGGAGGCTGGTAAATGCCATAGAATAGTACATGTTGCTCCTTACACCTACTCAGATTACCCTTTCTGTCTTCTGATCAGGATGAAGCCCTGCCCTGAGCTGCTGTTAGTGTACCCATGTTCAAGTGTTGCATTCCAGGGCATTATGGGGAAATGCCAGGGTCATATAATTATACAGTAGTACTGTATGAGCAGAGTGCTATGATAGAAGCAAAGCAGATGTGGTGACAGCCAAAGTAAAAATGGCATTTAAAACATGGATTAATTAGAAAAAGTGGAACAGAAAATGCTTAAAATTACTACTCTATTACCTTACAAAGTGATCCTCTTTTTATCCAAATTGTCCTTACTGAACATCACTCACCACTCAGTTTACCACTTATGAACTTGCAATAGGGATGTGAAATACTGCATGAGGTTGCAGAATATTTTAATACAGTACGTCATCTTTTTATTCTTACACTACAGCACAAAAAAGCACAGAGTTATGGGACAATAACGGGCAAATTAATTCACAAATCTGAAATGTAACACAGCATAAAATATATATTTTTGGTTAATGAGTCAGAAAGGGATAATTCAGTGGGCCCAAGGGTTTGCAAAAATAACAACCTAGAGGGACTGGACTTAAAAATTTGTTATGGCAATCTTTTTTTTCTCCCAGCCTGATACAACTAAAGTAGGCAATAGCCCCAGTCTCATCAAACCTGTTGTAGTATCTTGCATCTTCAAAATGTTTATGTCTGGAATCCCCAGTACAAAGGGCAAAGGCTGTGATTAGGACTCCCTAGGACATACATCTGATTAATGACTCTGGCATTACTGGAGTAGAGAGGATGGCAGTCAGCTGCTGATGCTGACTTGCATTGTGAGGTGATGGAGGTGGTATAATGTGTTGTACTGCTCACTCCTCATTGTTAGATGATGGAGGTGGTATGACTTGCTGTACTGCTCATTCCCCATTATTAGATGAAGGAGGTGGCATGACTTGCTGTACTGCTCATTCCCCATTGTTAGATGATGGAGGTGGTATGACTTGCTGTACTGCTCACTCTCCATTGTTAGATGATGGAGGTGGTATGACTTGCTGTACTGCTCACCCCCCATTGTTAGATTATCGAGGTGGTATGACTTGCTGTACTGCTCACTCTGCATTGTTAGATGATGGAGGTGGTATGACTTGCTGTACTGCTCACTCCCCATTGTTAGATGATGGAGGTGGTATGACTTGCTGTACTGCTCACTCTGCATTGTTAGATGATGGAGGTGGTATGACTTGCTGTACTGCTCACTCCCCATTGTTAGATGATGGAGGTGGTATGACTTGCTGTACTGCTCACTCTGCATTGTTAGATGATGGAGGTGGCATGACGTGCTGTACTGCTCACTCCCCATTGTTAGATGATGGAGGTGGTATGACTTGCTGTACTGCTCACTCTCCATTGTTAGATGATGGAGGTGGTATGACTTGCTGTACTGCTCACTCCCCATTGTTAGATTATCGAGGTGGTATGAGTTGCTGTACTACCACTCACTTCCCATTGTTAGATGATGGAGGTGGTATGACTTGCTGTACTGCTCACTCCCCATTGTTAGATGATGGAGGTGGTATGACTTGCTGTACTGCTCACTCTGCATTGTTAGATGATGGAGGTGGTATGACTTGCTGTACTGCTCACTCCCCATTGTTAGATGATGGAGGTGGTATGACTTGCTGTACTGCTCACTCTGCATTGTTAGATGATGGAGGTGGTATGACTTGCTGTACTGCTCACTCCCCATTGTTAGATGATGGAGGTGGTATGACTTGCTGTACTGCTCACTCCCCATTGTTAGATGATGGAGGTGGTATGACTTGCTGTACTGCTCACTCTGCATTGTTAGATGATGGAGGTGGTATGACTTGCTGTACTGCTCACTCCCCATTGTTAGATGATGGAGGTGGTATGACTTGCTGTACTGCTCACTCTGCATTGTTAGATGATGGAGGTGGTATGACTTGCTGTACTGCTCACTCCCCATTGTTAGATGATGGAGGTGGTATGACTTGCTGTACTGCTCACTCCCCATTGTTAGATGATGGAGGTGGTATGACTTGCTGTACTGCTCACTCTGCATTGTTAGATGATGGAGGTGGTATGACTTGCTGTACTGCTCACTCCCCATTGTTAGATGATGGAGGTGGTATGACTTGCTGTACTGCTCACTCTGCATTGTTAGATGATGGAGGTGGTATGACTTGCTGTACTGCTCACTCCCCATTGTTAGATGATGGAGGTGGTATGACTTGCTGTACTGCTCACTCTCCCTTGTTAGATGATGGAGGTGGTATGACTTGCTGTACTGCTCACTCCCCATTGTTAGATTATCGAGGTGGTATGAGTTGCTGTACTACCACTCACTTCCCATTGTTAGATGATGGAGGTGGTATGACTTGCTGTACTATCATTCACTTCCCATTGTTAGATGAGGGAGGTGGCATGACTTGCTGTACTGCTGACCCCAAATGGAGTGTTGAGGTATTACATCTGAAGCTATTAGGATTGGTGTTGCTATTTGCACCATGTAAGTCAGAAGTTGTGAATGTTTGTGCAAGAGCGTGCCTGGAGTGTCCTAAAGCAGTAGCATTTATGGAAGCCACAGATTACTGCAGGGAGGGAGCTAGGTACTCTGGAGAGGAGAAACATGAGCATGGGACAGCTTGTGATGTAAAACTCACCTCTTGCCTTATGGGATAATGAATGGGGTCCTGAGACACTTGCCCTGGACAGGGAATAAATGAGTTGTACAGCTGTCACCTGGATCAGGTATAAATAGGTCTGGTTATAACCTCTACAGGAGAAACAAACAGGTTGACTGGATGCAGGAAGTGGTATCTATTAGTGGTTTGGGGATGTACATAAAACGTTTATGCCTATGTGATGAATACATTCAACAGCTGATAAGGACATACAGCTACCTCCAGCTAGTTCTGTGCTCTCTACATCATTTTCTAAGGACTGCATGCAGATATTTCTAAGCTATTAAAGTGTGCATGCTGCTTTTGCTATTGTTGCTGTCTTAGAGTGTGGATTGTTTTTTAAAGTTGCAGAATCATATATGATGTCTGGACTTTCAGTCCATGTTATAACATTTACTTCACAGTAAATATGATGTTCTATGCCACAGTCCCAATTCTAATTGGATTCCCAGTGGTCCCAAAAAAGCAAAAAACTGCATATAAACAATGAGAGCCAGTAATGGGCAGTAATGTAGCCAGCAGTATCACAGTTACCTGTCATAAACATTGCAGCAGTGTCTAAAGCTAGGTTGGTGTGGTCATGTGATCAAAAACCAACCACTTTTGGATCAGCTTACCTTTGTGGTATACTGTACCTAGTACATTTTATGTCAGGAAAATGGTGTTAGGAAGTTAAATCAATATGTCAAAGAAAGTCAAATCTCGAAAACCTCAGCAGCCTGTTTAATGAGTGAAAATCTTACCACAGATATAAACTAAGAACTACAAATGTAAACTGGTTGGTCCAGTGGTGCAGCGGTAGTGTTGTCACCGAGCAGCAACAGGTTCTTTGTTTCCATTCTCGGCTGGATTGTCTTCTATGTGGAGTCTGCATGTCCTTCCTGCATTTGTGTGGGTTTTCTCCGGGTACTCTGGTTTCCTCCTATGTTGCATAGACATGCGTCTGGAGCGTTTCTCCCTGGGCCTCCACTGAAAATTGGCTCATTCCAAGTCAGACTTTCCCAGTAAACAAATGTTAAATAAATATTTACATATACCTAGAACAGAGACCTAGGCTGATTAAGGTCTATATTACATAATGAAATGCTTAAAAAAGCGAACGATGATTAATTGACCTCATGTAAGCGAATGCTTACAATTTCAAAACCTCAGAACAGCAATTCCAAAAAAAAAAAAACTTTAAAACATTACATAAAGTGGGGGGCTTCGCCTCCCATACCCCTCGACGTAGGGAGTTGTGCCCCCACACTCCCCCTATTTAAGTATACCAACTCTGAGATTGCACTACAGTGTCGAAAATGGCAAAGAAATGGAAACCTTAAAAGCCACTTTGCTATTTTGCCTTTTCGTTCTTTTACGTTCAATTCGATCATGTAATAGGAACCTGGCTGATTATGCTAATGATCAAACCTGGTTTACTGGAAACAAGAATAGTCAATCTGTTTTAACTGACTCCAGTTTTTTTCAAGCTTTAGCTGTTATTTTAGCAATATTTTGGAACTATTACTTCCAAGGATGTATAATCTCAGAATGTGTACATTTCAGTATGCAGGGTTGATAATGCAAGGATGTCTGTCATGATAAAATGATTTTGTGATTCTGTTAAAACTAACAATATGTATTGTGAAATTAGCAGGTTTGATAGTCTGTACTGCAGTATGCAGGGCTGATAATGCAGGGATGTTTATCCTTGTGAAAAAATTATTTTTTTTATTATGTTAATGCCAACAATATGTATTGTGAAATTAGCAGGTTTGATAAATTATACTATATTATTTAGCCACAGAGACAATTAATACAGATTCAGAGCAGTGGGCAACTGTATAAATGCAGTAATGCACTTTAGAGTAAATAGAAAAACATTCCTTCCCTAGTAACATAAATCACAAAGATATCTGAAGGACTGAAATCTCATAACTGAAATCTTTATACCAAAAACAAATAATTACCTGCAAATATAAAGTAAGAAACTAGCTTTACAGGTAGTTTTCACTACCATTGTACTAACAAAGCTATTTATGACACCACAAGTGTATTTGTTCTTTGATATACACTGGTTTATCAGAACATTAGTGAATGTACTTCACAATCGCACTGACTAAGTTCTGAGTGTAAGTTAATGCACAGATCTATCAAACCCTACACTTTGCTGTTTCATAACTTGCTATACAAAGCTTGCTTTTCGGCATTGCTAAGTACCAAGCCTGTCCTGGAAAAAGCATTAACCGGTCTCCAGGAAATAGCTCTCACTGATTGACTGCAGATCTCATTAAAGATCCGGTAGTTCCAGAAACAACAGACAGGACTTGTTTTTTTTTTTTTTTTTTATTAAACGAATAAGTTGTTATGACTTGGTGCTGAATTTCATTTTATCAAGTTAATGCTGGCTTTATTACAGAATTTTGAACTTACTTATCTTGTTTACAATGGACCCATTTTATATAAAAGTAACAGTTACCAGAGGAAATACAAATAATTTGCTCAAGCTAATTTGTAAGAAAGAATAATTTTGTTAATGTATTTATATCTGTTTACTAGGATAGTGCACTGATCAATACTGACCAATTTCAGGCTCATCCCAGGTGAAATACAACACATTTCATAAAAAAAAAACTACAGAAATGTAAGCAATAACAGAGTTAGTTAAAGGGGAAGAAAACACTCCTTGCCACAAACGGTTAAGATAACCATTTTTATCTCACAGGCACTATCCTTCCTTGTGAACAGTTTCATTCCGGGAAAAGGCAGTGCAGGTAACTTTTTTCACTAAAACAGAAATATGTTAAACTAGTCTTAACTACAAAGCAGTGATATACAAATTAAAGTGCACACAGGGAAAGCAACATGTCTAGGACAATCAGAGAAACTTTTTTTGGATCTACATAAAGAATAGGCAACACTGATCTAAATAGATAAATATAAAGGAATGTTCAGCTTATACCATATTTAAGACTATTACAAACTACTCGCATGGTGCTATAGGAATTTTTATTTATTTATTTGTTTGTTTAATTAGCTAGCTATTAATTTATTTTTGTTTTTTTTTTCCAGAAAGATCAGACTTCAAGTGAAAGCTTTGTTTTTCAAATGTCTCATCAGAACACTTTTTTGCTAACTACAGTAGGGTAGGTACCCTTCAGACATAGACCTTTACCTGGAAATGGACTCTCTCCTAACAAGTAGCAGTTACACAGATATGTTTTACCTTGTGTATGTGGTCACCACATGAAGTGTTGCACTGACTTTGGAAAACAATTCCAGTGATAATGTGCATGCGGACTGTTGCACCACACATCATACTTCAGTGTCATTTACTGTCTCACTCTGGTGCAGCAGGGTGCCCCATAAAGTTACTGTAATGATGACATAAGAAGAATCTGTTTGCATTAATCACACTGGTGCTCGGACTTCAGTTTAGTTATATGTATTACAGAAAATACTGCTACACAGAAAAACTTAATCAGGAAAAGCAAAATGGCTAGGCTTATAAGGGCCTCGGGGCCAATAGCCTAGTAACTTCCTATGATCCTATGAAACATATCCACAGAGGAAACAACATAAATATGTGTAGCAATTGCAAGTTACAGGTAATAAAACGTGACTGGGCATGCATTTGCTATTTTGTAGGTTCATAGATGTATACTAGGCTAACGACCACTGTGGCCCATATAATCCTAGCCATGCAAACTAAATGTAACCCACAAATCTGATTTATATACTGGTTATTTACAGACTGCCTCTGTCTATCAGAGACGTAGGCACCACAGCAGGGGTGAATTTCTGATTGCCCATCCACCAATCCAAGTTGTGCTTAAAAAGAGCTAGGGAAGAACTCTGCTTCACATGGATGGGGAGCCTGTTCCAGAAATGGGAATTATCTGAGAAACATATCTGTCTCTCTAACACATTCTATTTATGTCACAAGTAAAATGTAGGTATTTTATTCTTGTAGTTCTGATGCTACTTATTTTGCAGATGTGCAGAAGGCTCATCAAAACAGGATCCAAGGTTGCCTTTTATACCAGGCAAAAATCATCTCTCAGAAGTCTGTATGATAATAAATAAAGTGACAGGACTTTGACATAATCGGTGCAGGATATTGTGTTTACATCATGTAGTCTTTTGGGCAGGAACCTTTGTCAAAATTCCAAGTGCTTCATGTGTCTGGTCAGGTACATACTGAAGGGGGCATTATATGCTATGGTGGGTCTGATGAGGGCTGAGTACTGGTGTGATGACCTCTCTGAACCTAGTAAAATAGCATGATTTTCTTACTAACTTGGACATATGTTGGTCGAAGGGTAGGTTACTATCTGCATGAGTTCCCAGATCCCTGATTAGTGAATCAATTTTTAGGGGTGTTTTATTGATGACATAATTATCAGGGGTGACAGACTTCCTAAAAGGTATTATAATGCATTTCCTGATATTGACTTTTAAACCATGCCTTTGGAACCAACCGTTTATCTGTGTTAGACATTCTTGAAGGGTACTGTCATCTTGTGGGATTCATTAACTGCTCTCAGTTTGCAATCATCTGCAAGCGTGGTTAGGCAGAGGCCCTTGACATTGGCTTTGATGTCCGAGAAGTAGATGCCAAAGAGGAGAGGGCCAAGCACAGACCCCTGGGGGTCTCCACTGGTGACTGGCCTCTTTGTGGAGGTGGCCTTACAGATTCTAACCTCCTGGGTCCTATCACAAGGGTCATAGCTAGCTATGCAGCATGTTATGAAGGGTTTATCCCTAGTTCTGCAAGCATGTTCACAATATCTGAGTAGGGTATTGTAGCGAATGCTTTAGCCAGCTTTAGCAGTATGCACCATTTTCCCCTCATCCATTGCCTTAGAGACTTTTTCAAAGAAGTCTACCAGATTCACTAAGCATGACCTTCCTATGACAAAGCCAAAGTGGGATGGATCCAGCATCTGGAGGTCTCCTATGTCCTTGTTGATAATTTCCATGATAATTCTTTCCATGGCTTTGCAAATAAGACAAGTCAGACTACTGGGTCTGTAGTTTCCAGAATCTGTTGAAGGTCCTCCTAAAGAGGGGGGTAACCATCACAGTCCTCCATTCAAATGGCACAAAGCCTGTTTTAAGACTACAGATAAATAATGACTTCAGAGGTCCTGATAAGTCATATTTTACACTGTTCAGGATGCATCCTGAGATGTTATTGGAGCCCATTATGGCTTATTCTTGGCTTTAGTGAGTGCAACAAGTACATTCTCCCTAGTTATAGTTGGAGAGATTATGTTTGAGAGTATTTTTGGGGATGGTTGGGAATGAGAAAGGTGAATAAAGTCAGAAATAAATTTGTCCATGAACAGGTTTGATATCTCACCAGGCTCGGTGAATGTGGCACCATTAACCACCAGTTCAGCTGTGTGCTACCCTTAACCTCAAAGTTGGCTTTGCTTGGCCAAATTAGCCCTCTTAGTTGCTTATTTAGTTTGATGAGAGAGTGTTTATCTTTGTGAGAATTACCCTTCCTGATTTTTGCATAATGTTTTCCTTTTGTTGTATATCCTGCATAATTTGGGATGCCACTAGTGCAGTTTATTTCTGGGGGTAATTCCAGGCTTACTTCTGGATGGAACAGCAGCCTCTTTGCAGCCAATGACATAGTTGTACAGAGTTTGTGAGAGCAATTCAGCATAGGATACTGTGTTCTGTGGGTTTGGAGGGGCACTAAATTTTGAAAAAACCATCACTTACTAAAAGGTAATTTGCCTTGGAATAGTTAACTGTTTAAGTGTAACATACACCATTGCTGTATCTCACTGTATCTGTCCTTGATGACATAGCTGTCATGGAAGACTACTTGTTAACCTCAGATGTTATTCTTTATATTTTTATAAATACTGTATTTTTGTTCATACAGAAAAGCAGGTATATTCGTAGTTACAATCATGTCAGCTAGAAATTGCAGTGCTTCAAGCCTAGATATAAACAAGTCCCTAGTTCCCCTTTTTAAGGAACTAAGTTTCCCTAAGGAAAATTCATAGGATCATAGGAGGTTACTAGGTTAATGGCCCCTGGGTCCTTACAAGCCTAGCTAAGTTCAACCTGTATTCCCAAGGGTGTCTGGTTCAAGCAGACACTAAAATCAGTACCTATTGACCCTGTCCAAGAGGGATACAGGTGGAACCCACTGGGTGAATTTTCTTCTGAAGACACTTTCTGAATTCACCCTTAAACAAAATTTTCACTTTACAATATTTTCTAGATGTCTAAAACAGTGGTACCAGCTGCTTTACACCACTGGTATTTATAAGCAGTGTTGATTCTACCTGCTGTGGGTGAATACTTTTTGTGAAACAGACCACCACTTTTACCTTTAATCTCAGCAATTAAGGTTAGTTTCCTGGAGTGAAATTGTGACAGTCTGGGAGTTTGGCATTCTGAAGTTTCAGCGTTGTCGTCTCTATGATTTGAAAGTCGACATTCTGGTAATCAATTTTAAAGTAGACCCATATATATATATATACATATATATATATATATATATATATATATATATATATATGTATATAGATAAATACATACCATAGATCAGAGTGTGTGTTGTACCTTTAAGATCCATTCAAAAAGAATTCTTAATTAAACAAAATTTTGAAACTGCGACATATTAATAAAAATATTTGAAATAGTTACGAAAACACTCAAAATAACTTCCAAATCACATAAATGTATAAAAAAATGAGAAACAACCATATTTTTTGCAATGCACTACTTTTTTATATTAACTAAACCTATTAAAAGTATCCAACATGTGCAAAGTGTTGGCAAGTGACTGCAGTATTACAGTACAGTTATTTCACAAAGTACAGTTATTTCAAAGAGATTATGGTGCATTTGAATCTTATTACAAGTACCTGGGGTGTTTATACTTGAACATAATTACAAAGGCCAAGTCTTCACTGTGTCTAAAAGTAATTTGTTGACATGGCAGAAGTATTTCTCAAACCCAATCCACTTCTGTTTGATAACAATATTGCACAAAATTAGAAAGTGTTTAAGTAAGAGTAAGATATTTTCATACAGGCTGCTTTTTCTGACAAAGATGCACATACAAAAGCATTTATGCTGCTTAATCTAGCTGGTTCATAAGCCATTGAAAGGGAGCATTTAAATTTAGAGAAATGTGTAACTCCCAAATGAATATTACAATGGAAAGACACTTATTTTACAAAAAAATATCAAAAGTCTGGTGAAACTTTTGCAGCATATATAATTGATTTGAGAAATAGGGCACGTGCAGATCTGATGATCCGAGAGATGAGTTGATAAAAGACAGGCTTGTATGTGGTGTTACTAATGATGCAATGAGAAAGATTTTGCTTTGAGACAGTGATTTAATTTTGAGCAAGACTATAGAATTTGTCTGATACATGAGCTCATAGAAAAGGACCCAAATATGCTTACAAATGAGAAAAGTATGCTTGCAGTGCCTTCCAGAGCTAATGTTGATAGTATGCAGCATGACATTAAAAGATACTGGCCTACAGGCAGGACCACACCCTGGGCCTCCCTAGCAAAACCTGTGGTTCCTATAAAACCCAGAGCAGCTACAGTAAAACCCAGGGCACACTCAGAAAAGCAGAGTGATGACTTAGAAAAACCTGTAACAAGCCTCATAGTCAGCTGTCGTAATTGTGGAAATATTCATGAGCCCAAGTGAGAAAAGTGCTTAGCTTTTGGTCAGCAGCACCACACGTGTAAAAAGTGGAATCATTTTATAAGGCTTTGTAAATCTAAAGGGGCACATTCTTTTATTAAAAGAGAGCATGCAAAGAGGCAAGTTGATCAATTAGAAAGCTGTGACCCTACTTTTTATGTTGATGCTGTGTCTGTGCTTGGTGAAACAGTCAATGTAGTGATTTATAGGCAAAGAACAAAGTATTTTGTACTGTTCGGATCAATGGGAGACCTGCACAGCTCAAGGTAGATACTGGTTCAAAGTGCAATGTTATGTCAGGAAATGTGTTTGCTAGAGTAAAAGCTGGTGAGGAACTTGATCTGACAAAGTATGTGAAGCTTGTTGCTTATGGTGGTGAAGAAATTCAAACCGAAGGCTCAGTAGAGCTTTCATGTTATTCTGCTGAGAACAGCTATGACTTGCAGTTTTACATAGTCAAGAGACACGTGCAGTCATTATTAGGCCTCAATGACAGTTTGAAAATGGGACTGCTATAATTTAATAGAGAAGTCCACCATGTAAGTATGAATGATAACAGCTCAAATTTTGACCAAACAATTTTTTCTGATTATGCTGACATTTTTGAAGACAAACTAGGCAAACTCCCAGTTGTGTACTCCATGACATTAGACCACAAGGTAAGCCCAGTCATCAGACCAGCACAGAAAGTTCCAGTAGCTATGCAGAACAAAATCAAAGTTGAGCTAGACAGACTGGTGCAGCTAGGAGTAATTTGACCAGT
>NC_056740.1:885000-942500 GCF_019279795.1 Protopterus annectens
TGATGATATTATGGCTAAGTTCCTGGATGCTCCTCTGGATAATACTCTTTTTGTTTGGTGAAGCGGCTGCTGGTTTATTTAAGTCTCTTCAGGCCAAGAGGAAGGCTTTACAGGAGTTTAAGCACATCTTTGTTTCTCCTGTGCCTAAATTTCATTGGAACTACTCTTCTAAGCCAGCCTTTATTCATAGGCAGTCTCGCCCTCTTTCTAAAGGTAAAAAGGGTAGTAAAAGGACTCTGCCTGCTAAGGACACTCAGACTGCAGGGGTTCTTAAACCTTTCTTTTCTGACAAACCAGGTACTGTCTGACTATCCACCCATTCCCAGCCACATTCCTCTGCCTCTTCACCTTTCTCTTTCTCTTCCTGTTTACCTCCAGATCACCCAGGATTCTTGGGTTCTGTCAATCATTCGTCAAGGGTACTTCATGGTCTGGATTTCCCACCCTCCTTTTATGGGCATTCCTCAGCCTCCTCAGGAACAGCTTCCTTTTTTCCTCAGAAGTTCTTTGGACCTCTTGTCTCAGGGTACTATTCAAGAAGTGCCTGTGTCCCAAAGGGGAAAAGGGTTTTATTCAAGAATATTTCTAGTGCCCAGAAAAGAAGGTACTTGGAGACGTATTCTAGACCTGTCCCATCTGAGCACCTTTCTAAAGGTGCCTTCTTTTTGGATGTTGTCCCTTCAATCTCTTTTTCCTCTCTTGCTCCCTCAGGACTTTCTGGTGTCATGGATGCTTATCTCCATATTCCGATCCATACTCTTTTCAGGAGGTTTTTCAGGAATTTCTGAGAGCACTGGGGTTCATGGCTTCTACCATTCCAATTCTTCCTCTGGCAGACTCTACATGAGGTAGTTCCAGTGGTTTCTGAAGTCAGTGTGGCTTCAGCATGAGCGTCATCTAGACTTTCCTGTTCCTCTTCTCCCATGTCTTAAGGTCGGACTTCTCTGGTGGAATCAGCAGTTGTCTCAAACTAGGGCTCCCATTCCAGCCTCTGCTTCCTTCTCAGGATCTGTTCACAGACACGCCAGATGTGAGATGGGGAGCAATGTTTGGCTCCCTGAGGGTTCAGGGAGTGTGGTTGCCTTGTCAGCGGAAAGAGCACATCAACATCAAAGAGATGAGGGCTCTTATGCTGGCTCTTCAGGCCTTTCATCCTCTCTTCTCAGCAGGGCCTCTCAAGGTTTTCACGGACAATATCACAGTCATGTGGTATAGCAACAAACAGGGGGGTACAAGATCCTGTCGTCTTTGCCAGCTGGCACTTCTGGTATAGGATCTGGCTATCCAATATAGTGTGACTCTTCAGGCAGTTTACATTCCTTCAGATTGGAGTGGTCTTGCTCTTAGGCCTCAGTGCTTCAATGGGCCTGGATGCAGCTGTAGCCAGCAGGGTGGTAGTCGGCCTTTGCCTGGCATCAGTTGTCCAGAAAACCTCCTCAGAAGCTGGTGCCTGCATAGCGGTTCCGGACCCAACTGCAGGGCTGACAACTGAAAAATCTGCAGATGTAGACTGTTCCTTCAGCATACCGGATTCCGAATGGGTCTCGGTAGAGGTCTAAGAAAGAATAGCATCGGGCATCAGGGGGCTATGTAGGCGCCTCACTGAATTCCAGTGTACTGATGACGGTCTTCAAGGAGGAGTCATCCGAAGGCCTAGTTTTATGTGGTCTGTCCCTTTCTTTATCTTTTCTTTTTTCGGGAATATCCACTGAATGCTGACCGATGGATGCCATTTTGTATTGTGCAGACCTGTCTTTGAAATGACTAGCTACAATTGCTGCTCTGCAGTGAATGGTTCTAGAGTTATACAAGGCATAGAACCGACACCCAGGGACATCATGGTCTGGGCCTAAACAGGTTACGCACAGGTTATTGAAGTCTCGGTGTGGTATTTGTTTTCCACATTGGAGACAATTATTTCCTTTTTCAGACATCGGTTAGTGCAAAAAAAAAAGATCCCCAACAGCGTACTTAGCTTTAGTCATTTTCAACTTCACTCTGGCAACGGCCGACCGATGCACACGCAAACTGCTTCTGCTTTCAGCTCCATGGCAAGAAAGACTGATGTAATGGCATCGGCTGCCCTGTTTTATACCACTGACAACGTGACATCAGTCCCAGGCGACCAAAGCCGACACAAGAAGGAGAATCTTTATTCTGGTATTCGGGCCAGCCGAGGGCTACCCAGCAGGGATAACCCCACAAGTGATGACTGCAACAGTGAAACGCGAAGAACATCTTAGAGCTATGCTCCATATAAACCTACATATATCTATACATTTATCTATCTATCTATATGTGTGTGTATACTAACTTGAAGACTGCTCTTTCGTGGAGAAGGTGGGACACATCAAGATTAGAGGTGGCCCAGCCAGAGATGGCTCGTGTTTGGCTCAAACCTGAGTATAAGCTTGGCTCTGGCTTGTGATTCAACAGGTTAAACAGCCAAGAAGGAGCTGATCACAATATCATTTTTTTTTTTTTTTTTTTGTAGTAACTGCACACTGTTGATTCAGAGCAGACCTGCAGGCTGTGAGTGCTTTCTGTTAGGTCAGGTCTATGTCTAAGCATTGCGTTTGGCTGGAATACCAGACAGGGTGGTACCACATGCCATAGTGCTAAAAAGGAAGAAGATTTAAATATATTTTATGGGAGAGGACTATTGTAAGACATTGTAGTTGGACAATTCTTTTATAAAAATGATTTGTAGCTCATTTTTAGGATGAGGAGTGCATTATTTCTTTTATTCCAGAGTACTTACATGTTTCCATGGAGGGGGGGGGCTGCTTCAGTGAGAGAATGGGAGATCAGCAGAGCTTGGACACCACTACTCAACTTCCTTTTGTCAGTTTTTGAGGATCTAGGTGTGAATGTGCAGACTTTTGGGCCTTCAGCCTGAGCGACTGCATGGAGATGGCATGTCATAGACACATGTTCTCAGTATGGGAAGGTGGAGCTACCATCTATTACCAACTCCAGAAGGTTAGATATTAGTAGGCAGACTCATTGAGCAACAGTTTTATCTTGATATGGCCATGCCTATGGGATACACCATGGAGGGTGGCACATTTGGAAATTTAGCACGTTCTCTCATGGATACTGGCAGTGTTGAGCTCCCTGTAAAAAAAGTGTTGCACTAACACTTACTTACTTATTGGTGGAAATGCATCCTGAAGACAAGAAGACAGGTTAACACCCAATAATTTTTGCACAAAGGTGCAGTGCTTCTTGGTTTGGGCAAAGTTTTGGGCATGGTAAGAGTGTTAATTTTTTGTGGCTCATTAATCCAGGCAGTCTTGTGGCATCCAATTTTCTGTCTGATAAATTATATACTCGGTGGTAGGTCTCTAGTGTATTCTGATTTTTAAGTAAGTACAGGTCAGTTAATGTCAACTTTAGGGTGTGGCCACTTGGAATGACTGAGATTCCATTGAATCATCTGTTAAAATAAGGGTGCCGGCTAAATCTTCACAAGGGGAATTTTTCCATGTGGGTCAGGTGGACCTTCATTTGTTGCACCATCTGTTAGCAGGTTTAATGCAATCTCCTTGTGGGAACAGTGGTGGGTATCTTCACAGGCATTTCTTTTGTTCATGGATATAGTGGGAGATTTAGTATAGGGGCTTACCTTAGGGGAAATTGGTCTGCTACTCTCTGGCTATCCTCTTGACCTGTGTGATGGAAATCTGACATGGCCTTTCATGAGTCCAGACCCACTGAGGTGGCAACATTGGCATCTCAGCACCAGTTTGTTCGCAGAAGATGTGTCCTCATTTTGCTAATTATGCAATGGTTTATCTTGGTCAGAAAGATGCCCTGACTTGGAGGGGAGGTGTAGGCTTACTAACAGTGCAAGTTTTCATAGTTTACAGACTACTGGGCATTAAACACCAAGCACACCTCTGGGAGGTGCAACATTTCAACTATCGGTATTTCTCATTGCAGTTAGCCAGAGTCCACCTTTTTCCCGGTTGGCTGTAGAGTCTCATTCCCATTCCACCAAAGCTCAGACAGTGAGCAGTGATGAGTGGCTGCTATTTATTATACATCTAGGACCTAGGAACAGCCCTGTGGTCTGTTGGTATTTTGTACGAGTTATTATACCAAGGGGAAAATGCCCCAATCACCCTTTTTGCTACACAATATCCTGGTTATGCTAAATAGTGCATGCAACATTTTAGAATTCATTGGTAAGTTTTAGGCTTTCTCACCAGACGTCTAGGTTACTTGATCATGCAATGGCTTCCCTGGTGAGCACAGGCATTCCATGGGCTGCCACTTCTTATACCTCAGGGTGACAAGATGCAATTTTTTCTTCCCAATTTGTATTACTTTTACACTACGTGGGGCTACTTTGGTGTTTTAGTTTGGAAGGGGCATTATGAGTTAACAATCTACTGCTCTCTTTGCAGTACAGTGACATCACTGTGCTCCCTGCTTTAACAGCAAGTGTATTTTCTTGGTCCAAGAGAGATCAGCAGGGACTGGGTCAAAAAAGTATTTTGAGAAATGTTTACAGTTTCTTATTCGCTTTCTGTTACAAGGAGTTTGACTCTTCATAGGATGGCTCCAGGTGCTTCATTAAGTGACATAATATTTAAGTTTTGGCAAGGCATCTATTACCTTCCAGGGAGGTAGACAGCATGTTGCAGAAGGTTCCAGCTTCTTAAGACTGCCCTTTCAAGGTTATTCAAGTGAATCAAAGCCAGCTAGGCAGGACCATCTAGGGAAAGTCAGCAAGAGGGCTAGGGATAGTCTTCAGAGCATTTTACTTACTTTAGATAGATGAAAGTTTTTGGACTTTTCTCTTACTTCTTTTCTTGTAATCGGACAGGTTTCAAACATATTCTAATGCTGGGTCATTGTTTTTGACCTAAGCAGTGCAGAAGGCATCCACTTGGGAAGAACATGAAAAATGGAACATGTGCACATAATTTAAGTGCATGAATAATGAATAAAATCAATACTTTCGCAAGCATATAACTTTAATCTAAGAGGGTAGACACATTGTTAGGGTTTACTCCTACTTTGGTGTTTTGTTGTTGGTAGTTGGATGTTTTTTTACTAAGAGCTCAGTTTATTTTTTGCACTCTAGTTTGGGATGCTGCATGAGCCTGTGAGCCACACATTTGTTAGTTATGGATTGTGATGATCAGCCCTCATGGCCATGAAAGGGGAGGGAACAGGCTGCAATTCTGCAGCCTGGTGGATGGACACTCTGCATCCTCCCCTTCTTCCTTTTCCTCTTCCTTTCCTGAACCACTTTAGTAGGGTGTCTGATGTGTGGTTAAGTGTACACAACTCTGTATTGGAGGAATGGTCATACTTGGCTGAGAAGACACTAACAGAATTCCACTTGGCTTGCGTACAGGTAAGCCAACCGGTGGGGTGGTCCAGCACACTAACTGGTAAGGAAATCGTAACACTGAGGACTCAGAGGTTGATTTATCAATGGCTGGAATGATAATTAAGTGTAGTTTATTGCTTCCTTGTTATAGCAGCTCCGGCAATTTAGTTATGTAAGCAGAAAAGACAGCTCTTAATCAATGTCAGTATGGATTTTCTTCTCTGAATTTTTTTAATTGCTGCTTCAGTCACTGACCTCTTCTTTATCATTCATTTGAAGCTGGCTTTTTAAAGAATGAATGCTATTTTTTGTTTTTTGGCATATTTCCCAACAGAGGTAAGCAGTTAACAACATAACTACTCAGATATTTTAAGGACCTCAATGAAGCAATCTACTTTATAAGTTATTTAGTTATGTATCATATCTATGACCGTTAGCCTTGGCATGTATTAAAAAATGTTAACTGTAATTTATTTACCTGCAAATACTACACTGACTTACTTTACTGAGCGGCCCCAGCGATATAGTTACGTAAACAGTAAAGACAACGATTGGGCTTTATGGTCATCTACCAATAAGCAGTACTAAAATACCAATTTCACGACTACATGGGGGAATACAGGTTACAACTGTATACATCAGCAATGATGGCAGGATACAAGTTGCTGCAAGATGAAACTGTTGTCATATAGCATGATTTTCTACAAAACAGTCTATCCAATAATACTGGAATGGCATTCTGCCTGTCATCCCACCAGGGTACACACATAGTTTACTGCACGTGTCAATGAGGAGTGGTTTGCCGACCAAATTTGCCGATTAAGTGCCATGTTTACTGTTTACATAACTATATCACCATGGCGGTTACAACAAGGACATAACATTTTATTATCTTACAAATTAACTGATTATACTGGCGTTATGTATATTGGTCTTTACTGAGAGCAGCTTTAAGGGACAAAAGAGTTTGGGACCATGCTAGTAGTACATATGCTTTTATCATATTTTCTGATGCTACTGAACAGCTTATGTTTCAGTGCTCAGTATCGTAGTCAGTGTTGCAACTTTCTGGGTGTCTTCAGTCTTATGAACCTCACATTAAAACTGAATTCTTTTTAACATAAGTTGTCCATTCTTCCATAGTAACAGCTAATGATTCTACACCATCAACATGTCATTTCATTTTGTCAAGTACTTCTTTATTCCTGTACTTGCCCACATTATCCTTTGCTAATATTAAAATAATGTTGTATAAGTCCCTGTTGTCGAGTACTATTTATGCTCAAAGTACCTTTGCTTAATTTTTTTTGTCAAATGCCATTTTGTGTATTGTACAAATAATTTTGGAAAATGAAATAACACACTATCAGCCATTTTCTTGTAAACTCAATTTTTGTATAATGCTGCATTTGTGGTATGCCCTTAGACAAACCATCTGTTTGCCCAAACTGCTACATATAAACTGCTTTGCTGCCCAACATTAATAATTTTCTTGCAAGACCAATAGATTTTTTTTTCATTTATTTAAGTTTTATTAACTGGGTAGTTGGACTGGTTCAATGATTTGTTTTCATGCATGATCTGAACCATTAGGCAAATACAGCATAAAAGGAAAAAGACTGCACAGTAGTAAATATCATTGTACAAATGGCAATGCATGAGGATCATTCCATTGTAATATTTTAGTACAACAAACTAGAGATAGATCATACATTAATGAATATATATAACAAAGTAACAACAAAAATGTAGCATGCATTATACAAACATTAGAAAGTAATATCAATACACCATCAGCATATCATGTTATTTTGTTTTCAATAATCATTCAATTTAAGAAAAAAACACTTGTATTGTCTTTAAATAATTTTATACCTTAAATCATTTTGCAAAAATCAGCATGCTAACTGCTTAGCCACTCACTACAACTGGCAAAATGCAATAAATAAACACACACACACACACACATATATATATATATATATATATATATATATATGTGTGTGTGTGTGTGTAGATATCCTCATTAATAACTATATTACCCTATAGTCTGCATGCCATTTGCCTGGAGCAGTCAGTACATTAAAAATCACAAACACCTTCCTAACAAACAAAACATGAATAAAAGTATTCTGCTCTCTGTATTGTGATGTATTCTGCTATTCTGCTGTTTTCATGGTACATAAAAGAATGGATACCCTAAGGCAGTGATGGCGAACCTATGACATGCATGTCAAAGGTGACATGCCATGATGTTTTGGGTGACACGCCAGCATTCACCAACAGTCAAGTAACCAAAGAAACTACTTTTGCATTCATTGCTTGTGTGAAATGCATTGAATTATTCTGTGCCCGGAGCCAGTTCAACAACACTGCTGCAGAGGTACAGAAGTTATTAACCTCAAAGACTATTTTGGAATACCGTCTCAATAGAATCTGCAAAGGGCAGTGCTGACATTGTTTTCTCTTCATGGTTGCACTTCTGCAAAGGGCAAGTAGTTTGCATTTCTAAGCGTGTGCTGTTTTACATTTCTCTCAACTGTCCTTCTTAATCCCTCCTAAAGGTGGTGACTTTTTATACCCAATAATGACAATAATTAGATTTATAGACTTATTTTACTTCAGAAAATGTACATTAATTCACATTAATTTTTCCCGTGTATCATATTTAATAGTACCAGTAGATTAAAACTGTCCATGTCTCTTATTTCTAGATTTGTCCCTGATTCTGTTGAGATTTATCCCTGATGTGTTGAGAGCTAAACTGTTTTATTTTTATTTATTTATCTATTTATATTATTTATTTATTTTTATTTATTTTTGTTTGGGGGGGGGGGGGGTGCCAGCAGAGTCAAGTTAGGCATTTTCTGAATTTTTGGCACTCTGAACCCAAAAGGTTCGCCACTACTGCCCTAAGGTGCCAATGCCACACAACTAGTAATAACTGATAGTCTTCAGACATTTTCAGAGACACTATTATCATTGTCCCTGTATGAAAAAGTATCTTGAAATACATATCCTACACTTTAGACAAGATAAAGCTACACCTGCCTTCTAAACAGTAAAGCCTACTCAAACCTCTAGTATTTCCAATTACCTTATAAAAATACACAGAATAGCACAGAATTAGCTATCTGAAATGCCTATGAAAACAAGCGCTGTAGGTTTCCGTCCCTTTATCCTTTGTCCCACACACCACTAAAAAGAAGAAATAACTCAAGGACTACCTCAAAAGCATCACATCCAAGGCAACAGGCTCTCCTGCTTTGTACTCAAGTTTTTTATTGTTTTATTAATTGGGAGTGCTGCCTGGTTTTCTCACAGTCACACAATAGACAAATGGAGAATAACGGAATAAGACACAGGGTTAGAGAATGACGCTCACTTGTTAGCAGCTCAAAGACTTAATCCTATGAGTTAAATAGCTGGAGACACACACAGTTATAGACAAACAATTCTGTGCAACTGCTGTTTTTGCTGATCCTTTAATTTGTTGTTTGCAGACATTGTTGCCCTTTTTACTGACTGTTGTTTCCAGTTTAGATAAGTAATCTGTACTTTCCTAACAAGCACAACATAGAGGTGTTTAGTTTTAACTGGTCAGTGGTTATAGTCTGATAGATAACAAGATGTTTGCTCAGAACTTTCACAGTATAAGAATGTCTGTAGTTCTTTGTTCCAGGAGACAAGACTTTGACTGCTTCATCTCCCAAGTATGTGTGTTCTATTACAATAAAATAGATCTCTCTGCTGAACTGTGCTGTAAGAATTCTATTTTGTACCTTAAAAGTTGGTGACAATAAGTCTCTGGTAGCAAGCAGTCTGTGATTTGCTGCGGCAAAAGTCAAATTTTCATAGCTCATAGCTATATTCTTTTTACCGTCAGCAGAGTTTGAAGTTTCTGCAGGTAAGCTTTTCTTACATAATTTCTCCATCCAGCCACTACCCCTTTTTCCCCATTTTTGCACATGGGGTTGGAGTGTCACTTCAACTGTGACAATCATGTAGAGCCAAAGTTTAAACTGCTGGGTGGCTAGCCCTGCAGCTGCTGTTCTTCCACAACACAAACTCACATGCACACTCACACCTATGGCAAACAGAGGGTCGAATCCAGTTACTGCATGTCTTTAACAATATAGCATTTATTGTATGAGAGTAGGTTAACTTGCATCCTCTTATTGTATAACACATTCCTTTAATGGAGTGCAGGCTTTATCATCTTGTTATATGAGAGTGGATATTTCTGTATGAGATTGGGCAATTTCTCCATGGTACTACATTTGCAATGGGTGAGAGTGTGGGCGTATTAAAAGAACCAGAATCTGGCACTCCAGGTAAACAAATGATTCATAAATGTGTCAGAAACAGCTGTAATTTGTAAAATGGTCTGAGCTTAAGAAAAATGACAGTGAACCACAGTTCCCAGATGGTGGAATTTTGATAGTGCTATTTTAGAAAATCTTTAAAAGAAACAAAGAAAAAGGAAACAAAGTACCTGCCTCTTGTTGATCAGCTTTTAATGTTTGTCAAGAAGAATATGAGAAAATGAATTCTGCAAGCTTAAAAACACAGCTGCAGGCAGCTAATAGAACAGTTAACACATTACAAAAATGTGCAGTAGACACTATCCTTTAAAAGAGAAAAGTTAAAGATAACTCAACCAGACTCTTGGAACAATGTCTACCCCCCCCCCAATTACCTCTGCATCCCCTTTCCCTTATGCAGACCAATCTGTCTTTCATAAAGCAGACAACCCTACCTTTTCAGGGCCGCAGACAGCAAGGAAAGGACTCAAAGATACATCCCAGGTCACATCTAGTACACCAGCCTACCATAAAAGCTATATTTATAATACAAGATTTTGGCAGCAATGACAACAACACAGTGCTTCAAATTCTGACAGAATGAAAATCGCAAACAAAAATAAACACTTTCATCTCAAACAGAAACATGTTTCTGTGAAAAAATATGTAGGCAAACTTGAAAGATTTGGCAAAAGTGCCTCCTCTAGTAAATATCTACCTTAACCTTAAAGAAGTTTAACAGGTTAATTACCCAGTTCTGATAATTGTTGAAGAGAAAAAAATACAGGTGAAACGCACCTCTCAAGCAAAGTTCCCAGAAAGCATCAGCTTCTGACTCATCCTCTGATGATGATACTCCTTCCACAACTGCACCAGCTAATACTCAGATTCAGTCTTTGAGAGAAGTACTTAACCCTGCAGCAGCCCGGGATGGTAATGCAGAGCCCACTACAAGAGTGGTCAGCTTGTGGACTGCAGTAGATTTTCAAACTATTGTACACACTCTCTCCCTCCCATTTGAACACAGTCAGCTAAATATGCTAAGATTTAGACGAACATGTACAATTATAAAATCAAACAACTGAAGACATTAACAGTCTTGAAAGCTTCTACTCCTCAATATTTTCAAAAATATATGGGAGAAATCAGAAATTGGTAACATCATTCCAAAGAAAAGAGATAAAGGGTTTTTAACCGCAAGAGTTAATTTATTAAAGGCAATAACTGCTTGCCCTCCAACACCTAAATGGGCATGAATCAAAAAACATACAGAAGGAAAATTAACCTGTTTATGTGTATTTGGAGCTCATGATAGATGTGTTTGAGGCTTTTTCAGGACACCCAAAACTGGCTGAAGGTGTGGCAGCCAGTCAGCTATCAGCAGCATTTGCAGAAGGCATATACCATTCTTATGAGGCCAAATGAAAAAGGTTTGTCTAAATTGGCTTAGTTTAGGTATACATGAACTTGTTAATCAGGCACAATACTTAGCAGATAATATTTTCAGAGAAGAGAATGAACAACAAAAGAAATTAGTCGATGTTCAATTTCAACAGTTCAATACTAATTCATGGGGGGAGGCCTAACTGACGAACAAGGGGAGGTAGATTTTTTGTTTTTCCATCAACAAACCCAGGATAATTTCCGCAGAATGTTTACAATCCTAGTTTGCTGCAAACCCAACAATATGGTTCATGTACCAACCCTTGTTTTAGTTGTGGATAAAGCAGGAATTAGTGAATTGTATGTCCTTTTCTTTAGCCAAAAAATCAGTCTTTTCAACCTAAGAACAAATTCAGTGTCCGAGCCCCATACCATAGCAGGTAGGGAGACAGCCTCCAACTTGAACTAACAGCCACCAATGTTGTAGAACGATAAATAGAACAGCCAGTAACAGAAGACACAACTATTTCACTTGGTACTAGTAGACCAAGAAGGTCCTTTTCTTAACATTACAGTGTACAATTCTACTCTTCCTTTTCTTATCAAGACAGGAGCAATCCAGTCTATGATAACTTCATCTAATGTGAAAACCCTCCCAGTTTCTAAGAAATCTGACTAAGACGTGGGGGTCTCTGGGATTCCTTTGGCTAACCCACAGACAGAGTCTGTTGCAATTCATATAGATCTATTATAATACTGACAAGCTTTCATTGTAGGACCTTCTGCCCCTTTAAATCTATTATGTAGAGATTTGTTATGTAAATTAAGGTATACTGTGTTTTGTACTCTGGAAAAGTAATTTTAGATATTCCAAAAGAGCTTTCCCCGCTAGATCTGTTCAGATGACTTTACACTCCTCTCAGTACTTGGACTGGAGCACACCTCAAGGGTGACTAATTTGGACAGACATGAAGACTGTTCCCCTGTGGCTGTGGATTACTCATAATAACAAGGTAGAACTCATAAAAGATGCAAAGCCAATTAGGATAACTTTAAAGCCTTATGTTTTAAAGTCTTTCCTGTTAATTCTGTACTATTTCAGCAAGGAATCATTGTCCCTACTAGACGTCCATGCAATATGCCTATTTTACTGGATAAGAAACTGGGTAAGGACATCTATAGGTTTGTACAAGATTTAACAGCAGTGAATGCAATAGTAGTACCTACATGTAGCGCCCAGTACAGCTACCATACTAAATGCTATCTCTCCGAATCTTATAACCTTTTCAGTGATTAATATCTTCTCTGATTTTTTCTCTATCCATATCCATCCAGATAGCTAGTATTTGTTTGCTTTTACTTACACATGGGCAATAGTCTACATGGACAAGATAAAAAGAAGGATAGGTACAATTGCCTATTTTTATAGAGAAATGAATAAACATTAGAATTCAATTTCCCTGTGGATCCACTTTAATACAGTATGTAGATGATTTATTTTAGCTTCCGATTCTTATTCTAACTATCAAGATACTGTTTTTCTTTTCACTAAGTTAGCAGAGCTGGGGTTCAAGGTTAACAAGTCTATTGTGGAAACGACATGCCTAGTAATTAGGACATCTTATTTCAGAACTATCTTGACAGATTACACCTCCATCCATTACTGCTATTCAAGCTGCAATATGCCCTACCACATCGAAACAGCTGCAAGCTTTTTGGGATTGACAGGTTACAGCTGACAACGAATCTCAACTTATGCAAAAGTAGTAACCAGAGTTATTGAAAAAAGACACTCCTGAGCCCTTGCCTTGTCAAGACCATCATGAGCAAGCTTTTATTCAACTAAAAACCTAGTTTTTAAATCCTCTCGTTCTTGGACTACATTTTTTCTATTCTGCTTTGAAACGAATAAAGTAGCAATAGGATGTAGAAATAATGGATTTAGGGCTGTTGCTTATTTTAGTACAAATCTTGATCTTGTATCTCCAGCCCTCCCCCACTGCCTTAGGGTGGTGGCTGCGACGAGTCTATATCATTTAACTGAAAACTCATTCCTGTCCCAAAGCAGTCATTAAAAAAGCCACGAGGACCTTTTGTTGTGTGCATTGGGAGTTTACTGAACTCCCACAACATCAAAAATCAAGTAAGTTTTAGTAATTGTGGATGTTTTTTCTGGATGGGTTGAAGCTTATCCCTGTGTTAGGAATGACACAACAGTCACACCCAGGTTTGGTGTACCTTGTTATATTCAATCAGACAGAGGGACTCATTTTACAAGTCAGATAATAAAGTAAGAGTGCAAAGTTATGAAAGTGGACATACAATATCATTGTCCAGACAGACCCCAAGTTCCAGGAACTGTTGAAAGCATGAATCAGACTTTAAAAATTAGAATTGCAAAACTGTGTGAAGAGACTGGCCTAAGTGTCTAGAGGCTTTGCCTGTAGTATTATTTAGTACTCATAGTGCAATTATTACTCATAGAAAGTACTCTTCCCATGAAATCCTTATAGGGCAACCCTGAGTATGCCAGCTACATAATTGCCTAGTAATGTGGAGTTACAAGATGTGGATGAATCCATTTAAATCTCTTATTTCTGCTCTAAAGTGTACTATTCATCCACAGATCATTGCAACTGAACAACTACCAAATCCTGCCTTCTGCCATGACATTGTCACTGAAGGTTGGGTGGACATTAGATTTTTCTCCAAACACCATGCCCTCCAACCTAGATTGAACAGACCCTTACTGATTCTCCTTATGATGGCCACTGCCATTTCATATGAAGGATCATCCACTTGGATTCATGTCTCACACACCAAGAAGGCTCTCCCTAATGAAGAATATCGATGGAATGTCAACAACATTATTCCACCCATCATTGATGATGAACCTATTGCATCTCATACCAGGAGAAAACAAACAAGGAAAACAATGTGGTCAGAAGTGAGGCCTAGCGATCTAGCAGTTTCATCTTCAACAAGTAGCGAGTGGAAATCAGCCAGGAATTTGTGAGATGAGTATGACAACCAAACACTCCTCACAGGACCCAGAAAGTGGAGTTTGTTTTGAAAATAACAGTATGTGAACTATAAAAGAAAGGTGAATCACCCTCATTTACAATTCCTTGAGAATCCTGTTCAGCCTTGCCCTGCCCTATTTTCACATGGATTCATCATTGGAACAAATATACTGATATTCATCTTTCTTTTACTGCATTTTCATTTTCCATCAGAAGCCACTGAAACCGTTAAATCATAAACATTTTTTTATCAAAACTAAGTATTTTGTTAGAACTGAACAATGATCACCTGAATGGCATCCTAAATTTAATATTTCTTCTGCTCCACTGTATACACATGCTGAGACTGTGAATATTAGCAACTGTTGGATGTTTGCACGTATACCAACTACACATGATGGGGGTACTCCTTTGTTTCTGGTTGGTTTCAGTAACAGGGACAGAAGTAGGAGCAGCATTTGGGGAAGTCCTGGTGAATAAATGTAAAGTGGCAGAAATAATTCTTAGCATTAAGTTATCCCCTTCTCTAGACATATTCCATTGCAATTATCAGTGACTATCAAGGACTTGTGTGTTATGTTAAAAATGGAACACATTTTATTAGGTGGAGTGACTGTAACATTACTAGGTGAATGTATAATAAGGCTGGGGGACAGGGCATGGCCATGTTGCATGAATTTCACTACATCTGGTGAGATCAAGCTTATCCCTAGTTGCCAACAGACTGGTCAGGATGTTGTTACATTGGTCATGTTATTCCAGTTGCTCGACATATAGAGACTTTACCCAGTGTTACAATTCCCATTGTTCAATGGAAGAGGGAGACAAAGGACATCAAAAGTCCAGTTGGAAAAATCAATGCTTCCTAGATTGATCATCATGATTTAGAACATACTGCATTTAAAGGCTGTCATACATGGACTTAGGTGATGATCTTATTTCAGAAGTGGGTATTTATTTGCCAGCAAAATCAATCTGGGAATTGAGAAAGCTGTCTAAATTGTTAGAAGTGTTTAGCAATGCAACTCTTGAATCAGTAATCAGATTACTATCGAAACATCTACCATGCGTAGTAGTACTGCAAAATCAAATGGCTCTTGACTTCATCCTTGCTTCTAAGGGAGGTTCTTGCACACTGATCCAAATGGAGTGCTGCTAGTTTATTCCAATGAACATGCCATTCAGTCACTTAGAAATGAGAAATTATACAGATGGTTGCAGAGTTTTCACATGCTAATGAAGCAGAAAATTCCAGCTTGTTTTCAGGATGGGGAGGAGGTAATTTGAAATTGTTTATGTTTATTTCTAATATAATACTTCTTTTATGCATGATGTTACCCTTATGTAGAGTAATAATCATAAATCTTTTTGGGTCTACAAAAAGTATCAAATTGCAAAATACACATATTAAAAATGAAAATAAAAAACTGCCACTGACTATTGTCAAAGATAATTATGATGAGGAGGAAGACAGCAAGGAAGGTATACTAAAAAGTTTTGGACAAATACATGACAATATAAATATGACAGAACATAAGATTAAAAAGTATTCACACTGCTTCTTTATTTCATCCTGAAACATATATGTTTTATTGCTTATAACACTACTTTTGCCAAACCTTTGTACAAGCAATGTATATGCAAAGGACAAAAAGAAATTGTGCATGAAGAATGTCTGAATGCATGTGAAAAAGTGGCTACCCATTTGAAAACTTATTTTTATTCTGCAGTCATTAAAATTATTTGACCTGAATGATGCTTCATAGCATCAAATGTGAGACTGAGAAAAAGGGGGAAGTGCGAAAACAAAGTAATGGTTAAGTAGTTTATATACTTTTCTTTGGCAGAAGACTCCATCTTATTTCTATATGGAGCCTAACAGCATAGGCCTGTCTTTGATTTTTTTTCACTGTCTTGACATTTCCTAATGCCAACATGGAAGACTGGAACGTATGCATAATAAGGGAAAGGCTTCGATAAGGGGTCAGTAGCTTCTCTGCAAGCACGACATACAGGTGTTTAGTTTTAATTGGTCAGTAGCTATAGTCTGACAGATAACAAAATGTCTGCTCTAAAGCTTTTACAGCATAAGAATGTCTGTAGTTCTTTTGCTTGAGGAGACAAGACCATGATTGCTTCATCTCCAAAGTATGAGTTTTATATTACAGTAAAGGAGATCGTTCTAGTCTGCTGAACTGTGTTATATACATTTTATTTTGTAGCCTGTCACTTTCCTGTGTTAAGGTCTAGCTATGGCAATACTGAAGATTCCAGACTGGATAAAACATATACATGTCTGCCGTCTCAGCCTACTGAATACTTTGGTATAAGCAATTTTCCTTAACAGTGAACTAACTGTTCTGTGCCATTACTTGACAAACATCTACATGTATTTCTCATACCACAATATAACGTCATGTTACTATTATAAAGTGGCAAAATATGACTTCAAAGCACTGGGTGAGGTGGTATCTGCAGGAAGACAATGAATGGGCAAGGCTGATTTGAAAGGGGTGGAGTTCTATTAGGGTGGGACCAATTTTAAGCATGATTAATGGTTATATATTACTTCATATGCTAACATCTTTCCAAAAGTAGTTTTCTTCTTCAGAACATGTCAGACCTAGCCTGAGAGAATGCATGTCATACATATGATGGGCTCGGTAGGTTGATATATTACTTGCAATCGCAAATATTAGTTAATAACATGCTATTCAGTAGGTATACAATGAAATGATTTGCACAAAACAGTTTTAGGTACAACATGAGTTATTTGGAGACAATGTACAAGCTAGTGTCTATAATATTGTCTTTAATGGCATGAAACGTCTGACCTGAGTAAATTTATGATACAAACACATGCACCATACTCTCTTGTAAGTAAATTTTGCACAGTAATAACAATGAATGAAAACTACAGAAAGGGGGCAACACATTTTCATTCTTTGAAATAATTATAATATGAATGGATAATACACTTCTTTTTCATAGGGTTAGAGTAGAGACAACACATACAAAAGGTTACAGTAAATAACATTACATATATCTCTGCATACTAAACAAAATAGTCTGCACAAAAAGTGACGCAGTTATTGACTGAGAAGCTATGTGAACCATATTTCTCAATTATCCAGATTTTTGTCTCATATTTCTGGTCTCCTCCTCATAAAATGTATGGATTCTGGCAAATCATTGAGGACTGATGTTACTAAATAATGACAGATATTTGAGTTTTAGACTTCATAGCATTTGGAAAATCTGCACTAATGCAAAACCTCTTATTCTATTAACTTTGTAATGCAAACCTATATTCTATCAAGTGTCTAAGTTTATAAGAGCAATATTTTAAATGTTTTCCTATTTTTGGGCCTTTGTCCCCCCATTACTTTTTAACTTTATCCAGATTTCTTGCTGTAAGAGGTTAAGAGGTATGATGCAGACACACACCTTAAATTTGGCCACAGATCATACATTTCCTAGCCATAACCTTCCAACATTCTTCTATCATTATTATATACTTGCATGTTACAGTTAGGAACAATTCAACTTGGAATGTATATATGCAAAGTTGTTTTTGAGAAATGTTTTGAACTCCTAGATAGTATTCTGGAGTTAGAGTTTTGTTTTCTGTCTGTGAATGCATTTTTCTTATGAAACACTGTGACTGAGAATTAGCCTATGGTATACACAATAAAACAAAGGAGACCTGAACCATTTTCTTATTATTATTCAGAAAGTGCTCCATAAGAATATAGGTAAAAAGAAGAAACAAATTGCTTCCTTGATACTGTGTCAAGTTAATTAGAAACTTGAATACTATTAGAAAAAAGTTTCCTTAAGGAAATAGCAGTAAATAAATGTTAGTGTGAAAGGGTAAGAACAAAATCCATAAAAATGCTATGTGATTTGCCCAAGGGATTTAGTCAAAAGAAATAAATGTAACTCTCTCCCTTTGCAAGGCCCTAACTGTAGTACTATCTCCAGCTATAGATGCACAACAATAGGCAGTACAGAAAAGTAATTGACAGGATAAAAAGAAAGGCCAGTAGGATGGTTGAGGCTTTACCAGAAAGGCTCATCCAGACTCTGCTACACTTTGCTGTGAAGGAAAGGTTAGTTTGCTGTTATTTTTTGTATTTCTGTATTGCCTTTCTATATTTTGAATACTGTAGTTTGTTTTCTTTACCTTGTGTTTTGCTTGCATTCTGTTTTAACAGCATATTAAAACTTCAAAAGAGACCACAGCTCTCTCTGTTCTGAGTCAGGCAGAAATACCACTGTCTTTCTAGTTGCCCGCCTCTTATGTTAATCTGACCATATATCTCATTTCTCTCTACTTTCACTGGCTTATGTGAGTAATCACAAAACCATCACTTTTGAAATCCCACCCCTTCAATTATTTAAATTTATTGGCCATCCTACAGTATTTCATAGTACCAAAATACAAAAGTAACCACCCCTTTCAGTCCATCTTGCTGTTTTAAAAATAGTAACTCTCCACTAAACCTTAACTTTTAAACAGGTAAAACTCAAGTTACCTACTTTCATATCTAACTTCTCTAGTGCACACTGCAGAGTGCATTCTTTTCAATCTTACCTTTAAGCATCCCTGTTACTAGCACTTTCTCTAATACCTAAAAGATCATCTCTACTTGACTCCAAGTAGACTTTTCTCTATCTGTTAAACCTAGCACTTGCTCCTACAGTACTTATTACCTTGATACGGCACTCTTATAGATAGCACCCCAAAAAGGCAAACCCCCATTTCTCGGTCACTCACGTCCCCGGAATCTCTTTTAAAGTTTTTTGTCTAGTCCTTCTAGCATGTCGAGGATCAGTTGCTAGTGTCCTCTCCTGCTCAGCTGGTGAACCTGGGAATATTGAGGCAATGTTACAATTGCCTCATGTACACAGACAACCCTCTCCTCCTCCCACAAAACACAAATACATGCGAGAGATGCAAATATACGGCCAAACTGGAGGCTGAGCTCTCTCAACATAGGACTGGCAAGACCAGTCAGGAGGAGAAGGTTACCACACACACTATAGACCCAGTCTCACATAGTACCATCACAACCTCAAATCATACACATAAACACACAAAGACATACTCGGCTCTGATCAAAAATCTACCAAAACAGCAGAGGCCACCAAAGCAGACACCCAAACAACCACCACCTCAGAACACAACACCTGCAACACATAGACCTCACAGTCAGAGTGTCAAACAGTTACAGCCCTTAAGGCCAAACACAATGCCAGACACACTAGTCATTGGTGACTCCATAGTCAGACATACTGACGTCCCGCTCACCAGACTGAGTAAGGAGAAGGTCACAGTAAGCTGCCTGTCGGGCGCTAGAATCCGCCACATAGCGCAAGCACTCAGGTCTCTCAACAGCCGGTAGAAATCGACTCAGTCATTGTCCACGCTGGTGTAAACGACCTGAGATGTACCTCCTTGGACTACATGAAAAGAGACATTGAGGAGCTCTCTGATTATGTAGCCCAGGCAGGTATGACCCTGACCTTGAGCAGTATCCTACCTTCACCAAGAATGATGCCACAATACAGAGATAAGATGATCAGCTTTAACAATTGGCTTAAACTCTGGTGTCATTCAAAGGGGATCAATGTCTGTCTGCCTGGGATGACATGCTGGACAAGCCACGCTGCCATGAGGGACAGCTTGCACCTGTCACCCTGGGATTCGGATATTGGCAAAGGCTCTTGCCACCCCCATAGTGCCTTTTTAGGCAAGGCTCAAATTCTAAACCTACCACCCTAGAACACAAAAAGGAAAAAAAACTAAGGGTAATGCTGCTCAATGCCAGAAGTCTAAATCTCAAAATGCACTTTTCGAGGCCCTTCTCAGTATGGAGAACATCGATGTCTGTGCAGTGACAGAAACCTGGTTCAAGGCTCCTGAGAGCACCCCAGCACTATCAGGTTTTACCTCTTATCATGCGTTCCGGCCCCAAAATCCGGACAATACCAAGAAAGGAGGGTATCCATATTCATCAAGGACACCCACACCTCAAGACTGGTGGCAACGCACGATGCATCGGAGACCATCCAGGTGCAATTAACCATAAGCAAGACTGCTCTGCAAATTGTAGCATGTTACAGGCCACCCTCACAAACTCAGGAACCTCACATGGCCTTCCTGAAAACACTAGAGGATAAATGTATCACCAAACACCATCATACTAGGTGACTTCAATTACCCTAATATAGACTGGGAACACTACTCAAGCCCAAACACCCTAGCCCAAAAGTTCCTGGAATTCATAAACTCAAATGCCATGGAACAACTAGTCACCATCCCCACAAGAGGAGAAAACATACTTGATCTCATCATCACGAACATGGGAGCACAATGTTCAACACCGGAAGTATACCCCTCACTGGTGAGATCAGATCACAAACTAATCTCGCTGGAGGTCCTCATCCCACCCCACCTGAAATAAAAAGACCACAGTAAAGAACTTCTCAAAGCCGACTTCACACTTCTAAAGACTAGTGTGGTCTTCTTTAAGGCCCCAAGCGGGGAAAACAGTACTCAAGCCGCTGAATCACTTACAAATGCCTTCTACCAGCACCTGCAGGACTGCATGGATAAGGCAATCCCAAGCAAAACAAAGACTCTTTGTACCAAAGGCAAGCGTCCAGTCTGGTGGACCCCAGCCATAAACAAACTCTACAACAAAAGGAGGAAGCTACTACAAGATAGAACAAAATCCTTAAAAGGTAAGACACCCTTGATCACTATAAGTAAAAACTAAGAGCTCTCATAAAATCATCCAAAGCAAATTTTGAGAGAAAAATAGCTAAAGACTCAAAAGACAATCATAAGGCCTTCTTTAGCTATGTTAGAAACCTGGGAGGAAACTCCCAGATATGCTCAGAACTAGTTCAAAATGATGTGAAGATTACTGATCCTACAGACATTGCCAACATACTGGCTGACAGGTTCAGTGCAAACTTCTCTCCCCAAAAGGAGAGATATCTATACCAGCGATTGCAGCCCCCAAACATCTCCAACGCCCAAGTGAGAACTGCTCTCTCCAAAGCAAAAACACAGCATCCATGGGACCTGATGGTGTCCCCGGCTGTGTGCTCCACGAACTCAACGAGGAATTAAACCCACAGCTAGGACAGCTGTTTAATCATAGTCTTACCTCTGGATCATACCCAGGAGTGGCGCACTGCAACTGTGGTACCACTTCACAAAGGCGGTGCCTCCACCGACCCTGGAAATTACCGGCCCATTAGCTTGACAAGCCTTATCTGCAAAGCCATGGAGAGGATCATAATGGACCTCATAAATAAAGACATAGGAATTTGCAGACTTTGGATCCATCCCAGTTTGGCTTTGTCAAAGGCAGATCATGCCTTCTAAACTTGGTTGACTTTTTGAAACAGTCACCAAAGCCATTGATGAGGGAAAGGCAGTCCATACAGCCTACCTCGATCTGGCGAAGGCCTTCGATACAATACCCCACTCGGGTATCATTGAAAAACTCATCAGCTTAAATGTTAACCCATACATCACAAGATGGGTTGCAAACTGGCTGAGTGACAGAACCCACAGGGTCAGAGTTGCTGGCGCCATGTCAGACTCAAAGCCTGTCACAAGTGGTGTACCACAGGGCTCAGTCCTGGGCCCACTCTTGTTTGGCATCTACTTTTCCGAAGTACAAGCAAACACAGGAGGGTTATGGCTGACAAAGTTTGCAGATGACTGCAAACTGGGCGCCATAGTATTAAACACATCTGACACAGATATCCTTCAGAAGGGTCTCACAGAAACGGATAACTGGTGCCAGAGCCATGGCCTAAAGTTAAATGCCAAAAAATGCATAGTCATACCCTTCGGGAAAAACAAGGTTATCCCTAGCTACCAAATAGGTGGCAATCCATTGAGCACAGAAGAAGTTATCAGGGACCTGGGGACCCAGGTTGATAGTAGTCTGTCATTCGACACCCATGTAGCTAAAGTAGTTAGGAAGACCTTCTACATTGCCCACCTTATCATGAAGGGATTCTCATCTAGATCAAGGGAGGTCATAGTCTCCCTATACTCATCACTCATCAGACCAATGATTGAGTACAATGCCCCATTCGGAATGTATCTGACCCGACACTTGCAGCAGCTGGAGAGGCCACAAAAGTTCCTCACCAAAAGGATAAAGGGTCTCAAACATCTGTCCTATGCTGCCCAACTGAAAGAACTCCAGCTCTATTCAGTTGCTTACCGCTTGCTCAGAGGTGACCTTTGCCTAACATACAAGGCCATGTCAAACCCAGATTTGATGAATATGCTTCACCTCAAAAAATCTAGATCCGTCAGAGCCACAAGGGCGGGAGACTTAAACCTCGACACGGCTATTAATAGGACGTGCTGGAGGGATAGATTCATCACCCAAAGACTCCCTATGCTGTGGAATAAAATCCCGGTATATGTGAGGCAGAGCACCTCGCTGGCCTTGTTCAAGAGAAATCTTGAACAATGGATGGGAGATCGCAGATATACCCCAGGGATTACTTCAGTGTCACTGCTCGACAGAGGCACAGCAAAATAATGGGTATAGTTCCCCATACTAAAGGGGTGGCGTAAGCCACAAAACTATGGGCTAGGCTTGTAAATGCCCTCGGGCAGATAGCCTAGTATGAACCTATGAACCTATGAACAAAGAGTATCACACGGGGAAAGAATCAAAAACTTAGAATTACATGCCATGGAAATGAGGAGGTTAAAGGGAGATATGAAACTATGTGAGGGTATACGGCTATCTCAAGGAACAACAAGAGGACAGAGATGAGAACAAAGGATTTGGTAGGAAGGACAGGCCATAATTAAAAGCTGAAAGTATCAGGATTTAGCTTCAATATGAGAAACTACTCATTCAAAAAAGGGTGATGGAGAGATGGAATCAGTATTCATAATAAGTTGTGCAAGGTAAAACAGCAGACATTCGAGAGACAAGACAGAGATAAATCTCAGCAGGAATTAGAGGAGGTCAAATTGTAGTGTCAGGATGCATCAATGAGCAGGCCACGTTCTTGTGGTTGTCTTCCATGTGTATATCATATAACTCTCACTTTCTGTAACAGGTACCCTTAGAAAATATATAATTTCCCCAAAGATCAACTTCTTTGACTAAAATGCATTATTACACTCCAGGAAACATATCAGAAATCCAGATTGTGTTTCTTAGGATGACTGAAAACATAAGACAATTAAAAATGCATTTTAAAAATAGTTTATTTAAAAAACTCTCGTGTTTTCAGATGCCATATGTTCAAGGGACAAATATCTTTCATAAAGTAACACAGTGCAGACCATAAGTAGGAATCCACAAAACGATTTATTCTCCACAAAATAAGTGCTTTCGCCCCAAAGTTAAAATTACAGGAACTTCATCAGATAGAATTTAAAAAAGTAAAAAGTATTTTAAGTACTAAAGCATAATGACATAATTTCCTTTCTCAGGGCAGTGAATTCTGCTTACTCAAACCACACCCCATTGACACAAACACAGAACAAGCACAGTGAGATAATTTCCTTTCTCAGGGCAGTGAACACTGCTTACTCAAACCACACCCCTTTAATAGAAACACAGAACAAGTACACAGCCCAGCTCAGAATACATATAAAAATGCAATTGTGGACAAAAATTAGGCTTTAAATGATCCATAAGAAAAAATTAATATGTAAAAATATCTTATAAAACGTACATAGGTATATCTGAATAAAACAATCCTATCTGTGCTCTAACTTTACCTTTCCAGTGCTTTTAACTTTAAGAGACTAGAAATAGTCCTGGCCAAGAGAAAGAATTTAAATGCAACTGCCAAGGTAATTCTATCTTTTCCAGAATATAAGGCCATGCTCCCCCTTTCAGACACAGATAAAACATCTAATATAATAAACTTGAAAGTATGTCCTACATTCAGTGAAATATGCTCAGCTAAGCTATTTGCTTCACAAACATCACGAATATTACAGACATGTTCAATTATCCTATTTTTCAGTTTCCGTTCCATCTTCCCCACATAGAAACAGTTGCAGTCCATACATAATGCAAGGTAGACTAACCTTTCAGTATTCCAGCTACATTCACCAGCAAATCTTATTTTCATCTTGTTAACAATTTATTTTCTCCCTTCTAAAACATAGGGACAAAACTTACATCGACCACATTTAAACGTTTCCAACAGTGGTTTGAGATTGTTGATGTTCAAAAAGGTATTTCAAATTAAAACCTTTCCTATAAATACAAGAGGGGCTATCTCCCACTAAAGTGCCACTTTTTAACAAGAATGTTTTTAATAACAAAAAAAAATTTGAAAATATTGTAGAAAAACTGGACTGATCGTTAATATTATCCCCCTGTTGTGATGTTTGTTAACCACTAGGGGAAGCCACTCTAATTTGTTCAGTTTGTGGTGTAATAAGACCATTACTATTATTATTATTATTATTATTATTATTATTATTATTATTATTATTAGATACTTTGGGCCTTAAAATTGGTAAAAAGTGGCCACTATACCTTTTCCCCCTAACTTTTAATTTGAAATACCTTTCTGAATATCATCTATCTCGAACCACTGTTGGACACATGTTTAAATGTGGTCGATGTAAGTTTTGTCCCTATATTTTGGAAGCAAGTGAATGTATTGTTAACAAGATGAAAATAAGAATTCCTGGTAGATGTAGTTGTAATACTGAAAGGTTAGTCTACCTTGTGTTATGTACAGACTGTAACTATCTTTATGTGGGGAAGATGGAACAGAAACTGAAAAATTGGATAAGTGAACATGTCCGTAATATTTGTGATGTTTGTGAAACAAATGCCTTAGCTAAACTTATTTCACTGAATGTAGGACATACTTTCAAGTTGATTATATTAGATGTTTTATCTGTGCCTGAAAGGGGGGAGCATGGCCTTATATTCTGGAAAAGAGAGAATTATCCTGGCGGTTGCATTTAAATTCTTTGTCTTGGCCAGGACTTAATGACAGTCTCTCCATTTCTAGTCTCTTAAAGTTAAAAGCACTGGAAAGGTAAAGTTAGAGTACAAATAGGATTAATTGTTTTATTTAGATATACATATGTACTTTTTATAAGACATTTTTATATATTCATTTTTTCTCATGGATCATTTAAAGCCTAATTTCTGCCCACAATTGCATTTTATATGCATTTTATATGTATTCTGAGCTGAGCTGTGTGCTTGTTCTGTGCTTGTGTTAAGGGGGTGTGGTTTGAGTAAGCATTGCTCACTGCCCTGAGAAAGTAAATTATGTCACTGTGCTTTAGTACTTACAATTTAAAACAGTAAAAAACGTTTTATCTGATGAAGTTCCTGTAATTTTAACATTGGGACGAAAGTGTTTATTTTGTGGTGAATAAATCGTTTTGTGGATTTCTACTTCTGGTCTGCACTGTGTTTGCCTTTTTTGGGGTTACAAACATCTTTCATATTGTTTTATTTATGCATTTTAAAAAATGATTATTTATAAAGAAGTCAGTATTCTTGTACTATAAATAATTAAACTGTTGTCTCTTTAATGAAATTAGAGATGAAAATACTAACTGCTATTCCAGCAGCCAGACATAGTCCATCACCTATGTGATTCTATCCATCACTGCAGTCATGTTTGCTTAACAGGACAACACCTTAACATCCAACTGAATCATGAAGGAGTACATCACCAAGCACTCAAATTACAGTTATCCCAACAATTATAGCTAAAGCACCTGGTGGTCTAAATACCTCTTTTCTGTTTGAAATGTTGCACCCCTTAATATTTATACTAGTCTTTATTAAAATAATGCAAACATACTGCTTTGGATAATCTACTAGACTTTACATTAATGAATCTACTCAGATCCTATGCAGGTTTGTCTACTGTTCCCATGCCATTCTACCATCAGTCACTTACCAAAAATACAATAACAGGAATCAGAAGTTTTAACTGCTCCTGCGCATAATATACTTCTCTAGTGGCTTAGCCTAATCCATTCTATCTCTGGAACAATTCAATCACCCATGGCTTGAATCAGAAGTTTAATCTGGATAGAACCTTTATTATACCAATATCTGATCAATTATGCAAATGAAAGCTATGGCATCAGGACCGTGGAAGAGTATATTAAATACCTGAGGATTACTTTTTCATAGAATGAAGGAGAATCATGCAGTTTATTCCAGGAATGGTATTAAAGCAATCACTCAAGGATTTACTTACCTAAGAGAACACTCCTCTATATGGACCATCATATTCTGCAAGACAGCAGCTTGATATCTCTACATAAAATAACAAGCTTCCTGTAATCAAACTTTAATGTTTCTAACTACATGAGTATGAATATTTTATACATACCCACTTGTCCCATAGTCAATGCTGATAGCATTACCAAAAATATATTTAAAAAAATTAAACTGAATTCTCACGAATATGTGCTTACCTTGTATCCTCAGCAATACTCCTTTTAGTTTTACTTCACTGTTCAGGCACTACAGTTACATGATATGGGTGACAAAACAACATGGCTGCTAATTGCTTATAGTGGTAGGCCAACCAACCCCCACAGTTGGTGCCATTTTACCTCCAGAAAAAAAAAACAGTTATCATAAGGCATAACTGCTTTATTTGCTGTTGGGGAAGTACACATTTTTAACAGAACTCAGAACCATGTGCTTGCACAGTACACGTGAATTATGTGCCCCTGACAAGAATGGAGAATGCAGAATGGGGCAAGTGAACTACAAATAAAGAAATAAGTAATCTTTTTAAAAATACTTCTCACTCATAAAAGGGAGAGACTACAGACTAATATTCCAGTACAACAAGCCACGCCCCTTCACTCTTTCAGTAGTTAGTCCATGTTGGGAGGATCTTATGCATTACCCAGTATAGCTCTATTCTTACAGCGATTTGAGCTGGTTTCTTTGCAATTTACACTCTAAGCTAATATTCTGTTCTAGACACTGGACACATTACTTAGTTACATAAACCCTCAAGGCTTTCTTATATATAATCACATCCACAATGCCTTATTGTGGAGAAATACATTTTCAGAAAATGTTTTCTTCAAGATCTCACCTGATGTATGTATACAACCAAATAAGTGTGAAGTAATGAAAAATAAATGCCTTATGCTGTTTCTTATGACCCAAATAAAGAATACATTTGCTACTGCATTTCTGTTTTTCCCTATCTGTAATCAGAAAAACACTCAAATACTCCTACAAGTATTGGTGCTACCAGAAAATATGCAGTATAATTGAGACTACATATTGGAAAGGTCAAACAGAAATAACAACTAAACAAGTAATTCAGATAGGTTAGAAAAACAGACTATTAAAAATATAACAAATCCTGTAGAGTGTCCACAAGAAAATGCTGAAAGCCAAAAAAATCAACAAAATCAAATGTTTTACTAAGTGGTTTCATTCTTCACCAGGACCTTCTCAGAATAAAATGCTATATATCTAAGACCCACTTAAATAACTTCACATAATATATTACATGAGATAAAAAACAATAGCAAACACTGACCAAAGAATATATTAAAAAATTGTGATCATAGAATATTTATCCAAAACACTATATTTAATACTACAGATGTGTCAATGAATATATTAAAACAATGCAAATATACACCTAAATAGATTAAATATATAGTCACTTTCATTACAGAAGTCTCCCACTTGAACTAAATGCTACAGGATAAAGTTATCCTATTCTTTTATTGAGTAGCATTTTCAGTGAGGTGTTGGACAAGAGAAAAAACAAATTTAATTCCTATTTTAAAACTGCAAGAGTCATTGGGTGAGACTCAAACTAATAAACAAAAGAGTAATGACTCACAGAACAGCCAAAGTTTAAATAATGCCATAATACTGGCATACAACAGGAATTCAGTTAAAATAGTCAAACAGTTAAAATAGTCAAACAGGTGACACCATTGTTCGAGAGTCCGGCATATCTAACATCTCTTTACCTTGCAATCAACAGGGTCTGAATAACAATGATAATTTGGGTGCTAAGCCTAAGGCCAACAGCTCAAATAATGCATTTGCGGCACCCGTGCCTTTAAACTTCCCCCTTCCTTACAAGGGCGCAGTACGCACGCGCTCAGTAAGTCGGGGAAGAGGAAAAAGAAAGATGTCAGGAGAAACGCCAGAACGGAGAAGGAAAGTGAAGAATTGAACTGTTTATTTTTTAATCTGACATCAAGGACTTTTTCAGTAGATGAACAATTTATTTTAAACAAAGGCTTATCGTATATTCCTTCTAAACAGAGCACATTGTCTGATACTCTTATAGGCCTACGCCTTTTTGTAAGAAAATTGTCGCTGAAGGTAATGTTTAAAGACAATCTGTCTGATAATGTTGAGTATGACTATAAAACTACACTTTGTAAAAGAAAAAGCTGTTTTACACCTCCAACACCACAGCCTGTTGAATGTTTTATGCGAACATGTGAACGTGAGTTCTATTTATATTATGAACAGGAGAAACACAAAGGCATTTTTGTAAACCTGAACTATGCACAAAGATGCGCTCTGGATAATCTTTGTCATGATATGAGCTTGGTTTTTAAACCTGCTGACAAGGGAGGGGGAATCGTTGCACTAGATACTTGCTTTTACAAACAACTAATGCTTAACATGCTTAATAATGATAAGGCATACAAAGTTATAGATAGATCTAAAGTAGTATCCATCATTAAGTATGTACATGATACCATCTATGACTTACTTATGACTAGATCTATAGATAAGACACTCTATGATTTTCTAATGATAGACTCCCCCCTGATTCCCTTGATCAAGGGATTACCTAAGTTGCACAAAAATGAAAACCCCACTCCATTACGTCCCATAGTGTCAGGTGAACACTGGGTCACGGAGAATGCCTCTTTATATGTGCAATCTAAACTTGGTGTGATGGTGAAAGAAATTCCTACCATTTTAAAGAATTCTTATTAGCTCCTGGATGACCTTAAACAAGATCTGGTTAGAAATAGCATCGATGCAGACACTTTATTAGTCACTTTAAACATTAAGAGTTTGTTCACTAGTATCCCTAATGACTATGGCCTTGATGCAGTAAGGTCTCATTTAGTTGAGCTTGGCACCATAGACAACAATGAAATAATGAACATCTGTTGTCTGTTGGACTTGATCCTAAACAATAACATCTTTTTATTTGACCACAATGTATATGCACAGACATGGGGAGTAGCAATGGGCACTCCCTGTACCAATGCTTATGCTAATTTGGTGGTCTATAGAAAGAGTATATTTTCGATGACCCTAGGTTCAATAACGTCATCCTTTATAGACGCTTTGTAGATGACGTCCTGATGCTCTGGAATGGAGGTATGGATATGTTGAAGGAGTTCATTTGTTATATGAACTCCACTACTTCATTTTTCAGCTTTACATATGAATGTTCGTTAACAAGTGCTAATTTCCTGGATATTACTATTATTAAAGAAAATAATAACAATTTAACTACCACCTTGTACAGGAAGTTATGTTGGAGGAACAGTATCCTTCACTATGACAGTTTACATCCACGTCATGTGTTTCGCAATATTGTAAAAGGTCAGATGAATAGAATACTCAAAATATGTAGTAATGAGTTGGATGCCATGAAACAAATTAAGCATCAAAAGCAGTACTTTATAGATAGAGGTTATCCGGCTGAGCTAGTCAATAATGTAACTGATACTCTTCTTGGGGTATCAACACATACAGCAAAGTTAGGCTATAACCCCCATGGAGGAGAGAATAGTAAGAGTATTGCATATGATATTAAATACACCAGTGATATAGAGCAATTAATTAGGATCATCAGAGGAAATTGGAAAATTTTGCTCTCAGATACTTTTCTCTCACAATTGGTTGGGAAGAAACCTGCATTTAGATTCAGTAACTGCTTAAATGTTAAAAGGCTACTCTGTAAAGAGAAGTTAGACATAGTCCCTGTTGATATAAGAGCTGGTATTAAGACAGGCACCTATGCATGTGGTGGATGTTCATCTTGTAGATACATTAATAAGACCCAGTGTCTCAACATCTCAGGTATTAACATGGTTTTTAAGCCCACCTTCTATGCTACATGTAACACACAGAATGTCATCTACCTTGCTACCTGTAATCAGTGTAATGGATATTATGTAGGGATGACATCGCGTAGACTTAAGGATCGTATTTATAACCACGTCTACGATATCAAGAAGAATAACCTTACCAATGCTTTAGCTATGCATTGCTATGATAGATCCCAGCATAGCTTTAGCTTTCAGGTTTTGCAGGTTGTAAACCCAAATAGGAGAGAAGGTGATCATATAGGTACCATTGAGATGTTTGAGTTAAGATGGATATTGAGACTGAAAGCCCATATACCACCTGGGCTCAACACGGTGGTTAGCATTCGTCCTGTTCTTTTAGGATCTCTATGATATGATATTCACATTGTTCACTTTTTTATTTACTTCACTATACATTTCATATATTTAGACTGTTGTACATTTTTTGAGCTCATTTTAGTATACTAGTTGCAGTACCTAAAAAAGTTTTTGGGCAGTACTTCTGCATTCCTAGTTATGGTTTAGATCTGTATCTTGGCACAATATATGCCTAGAACTATGATAATGCAGCAATACATGTTAATACGACATAGGCTTCATGAACTTGTGCCGTATAATAGTCTTAAGTACGTAAAGATTTGTACTTTGTATTGCTTACTGCATTAGATTGAATACTAGGATAACAGATATTTATGAATAGCGCAATTAATATTAGTTTGAAATGTGCAACATGAAAGTAGCCAAACACATAGTATGTATGTATGAGCATACTTTCTGAATGTTCTGTAGTTTTTGTGTTGTTCGAATGTATTTTTGACATCTTTTGTATTTTGATGGATCTGCTATATGTTACATACCTAATGATTGTTATTGTTAGTCTGTAGATGCCTGGCATCAGAGAATAAGGTTCCGCTGTCATGCATTTATTTTGAACTGTATTACAAATCAATCGGACAGTTTTAAACATGTCCGTATCAATTAGTGGATTGTCTTTAACTTTAATATGGTCCAATTCATGAATTAAGATATTTTATATCCAGTCAATATAACTCTTGACTAATTGTTTCACTCGCAAGGGATAAATATACTATATTGTAGCCTTTAGTGCTACACCTACATATGTGGATCGATCCTAGCAGGTGTTGTTTCTGACCCGCAGCGGGACTTAGTAAGAAATTTCTTTCACATGAGTTTAAAAGTGATGAATGGAGTAAACAATAATTCCTGAATCTAGGCTGTTTCAGGAATTATATGTTATGTATGTTCTATAGCTATATTTTATAGCTATATTTTTTAGATATTTTTAGATTTGGTTGACCAATATTTTGAAGCGCAGTCTCATAATGGAAGCTATATGTTTTAACATTTTAATATGGACGTCAGAAATATTATGAATGTGTCTTTAAAAAAGCTGTAGGATAAGTTGTTGTCTCAATTGTATGATTGTTGGTTAGTTAATTGTTTAATTAACACTGACTTTTGTATATAAATAGTGAGCTCTCTTTGTGTAATTTGTAACCTGATGAAGCGCACCTGTGTGTGCGTGAAAGCGCCCGTTTTATAATAAAAACAGTTTTATTATTTTTCATGGTGGTTCCTAGCAATTTATTCATCTTGAACTAAATGCTACAGGATAAAGTTATCCTATTCTTTTATTGAGTAGCATTTTCAGTGAGGTGTTGGACAAGAGAAAAAACAAATTTAATTCCTATTTTAAAACTGCAAGAGTCATTGGGTGAGACTCAAACGAATAAACAAAAGAGTAATGACTCACAGAACAGCCAAAGTTTAAATAATGCCATAATACTGGCATACAACAGGAATTCTAAGGAGGTGAGACAGATTTTTTTTAATAAAAATTGGAGAGCTATCATAAACATTAAATATCTAATTAACAAATTACGCACAATACCTCTTACTGCTTTTAAGAATCACACAAACATTAAGAACATTTTGAAAACTGAATCACATGTGAATATTACTGATAAGGGTATATTCAAATGTGGGGCTTGTAAAGCATGGTGATATACATGAAGGACCATTATTACCATCCTAGACTTTTACCAATCTTTGGTTTGTCCTGGAAGACTTCCAATATAGCTGCACATTGAGTAATAGCTTATTTCTAGCTCTCCCAGTGTGAAAACAGAAACTCAGCAGAGAAGGCCAGTAGACTTGTGTTTATGGGTAAATTTCAATAACTGGCTAGTAAGTGCACTGCCTGGATGCCAGGAATAAAGAAATACAGAAGACCAGTACAAAATCATCTACAGAAAGTGATGAAGAAATACTGACTGGGGAAAGTTCTGCAGCTATTTAGAAAAAAAGCAATGCAACCTTCAGGCATAACTTCCAATAACCTACAGGAAGATATAAGACAACTGCATACAGACCTGGTTAAAATAAAACATTGATGGAGTATATCAATACAAACATCAAAAGGCTAGAAAAATGGAAGAAGCTTTAAACAGACATTCAGATGCAATGATAAAGCTGCAAAAATCAGAGGTCAAAATGAAGAAAAGGCTGGCTGAATATCAGGCTGCTCAGGAAGAGATGTTTAAAAAAATAATAGAATTAAAGGACAGAGCACATAGGGAAAACTTGAGATTTTCAGCTATACCAGAGAAGCTAGAAGGAACAGTTGCATTAATTTTATGAAAGCAGAAATAATCAACTGGACTGGTTTTCTACAGCTGGAGATGTTAGTTGAAAGGATACGTCGTGTGTATGCTCTAAACCTGGGTATAAGAAAGCAACCTAGACTTTTAATAGTAAAGATGCAATCCTATCAGCAAAAGGAGTTGATTCTGACAAAACTGTGCAGAAGGACAAATTACTGAAAGTGGGAGACAGCAGAGTGTTTGTGAGAATGATTACTTATTGTACACCAGACAGAAGAGGAGCACATTTATTCCATTATTCAGGGAATGTTGATATGCAGGTGTGACATTCAAACTACTGTACTCAACTGTCTCCAAGATATTCTTCCCTGGAGGGACAAAATCATTTTTTGATGGTACATGCTAAGGAGGAAATACAAATGTTTGCCCAACAAAAAGTAAGCTGTGAAACAGAAGGAGATTCTGTTTTTTGTTCTTGTAATAAAGACCACAGAGGGAATGTACCTGTGAAACCTTTTCAAAATTTTCAGCGGAAAATGTTGGAGAAGGAAGGGAGCATGAGAGTTGACTAGAAGAATCGAGAGTATGGTGGAAATAAAGCAGAAACAGGATTTTGGAGATGAACCTTAAAAAAACAGTAACTTAATATGGGATTAGAATGCAATGATTATATTTGTGAAATATGACAGAACAATAAAATCTTGAAATACTAGACTTTTTCAGAATTTGTTGGACTTGTGAGGGACTCTAAAGCATATGCCTTACTTCATGTCATTAATGTTCAAAAAAATGCTTTGGAGAGGGGAAGAGGAAATGAAAGTTAACTGTAAGTAAAGACTTTTTTTCTTAAATAGTACTAATTTTGTGGCATGTGTTTTTCTTTATACATGCTATAAAGTAACATTTTTCCAGTTATGTTTAAGTGTAATGGGGATTGTAAATAGGTGCTGATGCTCTTTTTTTTCGCCCTTCTTCTCTCTTTCTTCTTGTTTAGTTTTAAGAAATATAGGCACTGCAATGTAAAAAAAGCCTTGTTAAAAAGCATGATAAAAGAAAATTAATGTGCTTTTTCACATTCTTGCATGGGGATAATGAATGGATTGAAGACCTTAGATTGATTTAGTAACAAATTTTAAGAAAGGGCAAGTGGATGAAAAATAACATTGAATATTATGAAGCTGTTTCTAGCAAACACATGTATGATCAGTAACAATTCTGCAGCTGGTCTTCATGTTTCCATGGAGAAAATCTGATAAAGTGTAAATGGCTACAGTCTGGTAAAGAGTGACTGGCGGAGGGAAAAAAAGAGAAATTGACTAGGAGACAATGTTCTCTTAACACATTCAGGGGTTATCCCAAGATAGTTAATGTTCTCTGAAAGCATTCAGGGACTTTACCAAGGTAGTTAATGTTTTCTAAAAGCATTCAGGACAGGGATTTTCCCAGCTGGGAGAGCTATAAATCAAAGATAAACCCCCTCCACACTTAGTAGAAAGCACATGCTGCAACATGCATCTTAGCATGGATAACCTTTGTTTTAGGTTAACTCAAGTCTCTTGAGTGTGGCTGTCAGTTTGGGACTTTTGTTCCTATTAGGAGGGTAAAACTTCAATATTTGAAGTTGTGCACACGTTTGTGTGTTAGTATTAAGTTAAAAGGTTTTTGGGGAGTATTGGGGTGTTTTTAGGGCATTCAATAAAACAAACTTTTTTATAAGACTGACATAGGCTCAAATGGATATGACAAGAAATAACTGTATAAAAGTACAACCTGCATGCATGTAACACAAAAGCTGGAACAAGACATAATAATTACTTTTTAATACAACGATGCTTTCTCTAATGTCTTAAATGTAAATGGCCTCACAGACAAATATAGAAAAGAAGAATAGCGAAATAGCGAACTACATTAAAAAATGTAGAGTGCAAATAGCTGTTACAGGAGACACACTTAGAAAGAACTGAACATGTGAATTTGATAAAGAAAGATTTTCAAGATGGTTATTCAGCAGAGTACCTGGAACAAAGGAAAAGAGGAGTACTTATATTAATTGCAAGAGGAGCTCCAATATTGATAGAAAAGATAAAATGATACTACTGTCAGATTTGTAGTGCTAAGGGGCTACTGGCAAGGGAGGAGGATTAGACTGGCATGTATTTGCATTCCACCTAAAACTGCTGTAACAGAGCTTATGAAAATTCCGGGAGAAATAATCAGTTTTCAGTAAGGAATATTACGTATAGGTGGGGATTGGAATTTGATTTGCACCAGTGAAGATGTGTCAGGGGGCCTAGAAGGGAAAATATAACAAAGGAGGTTAGATTTTTGAAGAAATGTATGAAAATATTTGGCATGAAAGATGTGAATTCAGTAATAGGAGTTTGGAGTGAATTTAAATATTATTCTGGAAGATATAAAAACTTGGCTAAGCTAGACAGAATTTACATTTCATAGGAACATGAGCATTTAATTGAAGGTCTTGATACTCACCCAATAACTATTTCAGATCATGCACCAATAATAACTAAAATAAAAGCACAGAGTAATTAAATAAAAATTACACATTAGTACTTTCTCACCTATCTGTTGAAAAGAGAGCAATTTAAGGAATGGGTAGTGGAAATTATTCAGGAGCTGTTAGAGAGGCTAGAAACTTCTTCTGAAAATATAGCTAGGGAGTGGGGTAAAATTAAGGTGGAGTTTAAAAATAGGGTGGAAATAAAAGAAAGGGAGCTATGTTTAAGAAGTAACAAGAATTATACAGAGGGACTGACAAATGTTAAAGGACTGCAGTGTAGGGGGAATCTCACAGAACAAGAAGAGGATCAACTACAGAATGCTAGACAGAAAATAAGGGATTACTTCAATAGTATGAGTGAGTTTAGAACGGTTGCTGTTAAGCAACTGTTTTTTGATAGTAACACTAGAGCACAAAAACATTTAGCACAACGACTCAGACAACAAAAAGTAGAAAGGGCTGTCGCCAAACTTAGGGACTCTAAAACAAGGAAGGTAATAACATTTCCTGTAGAGGTATTAGAAATACTTTGGAAATTCTACAAGAGGCTCTATAAAGCAGATAAACATAAAAATCAAGAAAAGATACAAATGGAAATGTTTCTGCAAGAAGTAAATATGTCAAGATTAGAGGGAGATAAGGCTCAATTACTAATGGTTAGGATAGGAGGAGATGAGATAAAAATTGTGATATATAACCAATCTACAGGAAAGTCCCCAGGAATAGATGATATTCTTGTGGAAGTCTGGAAGCTAGAAGGAATGAAATTGATAAAGATCTGGAAGATTTTGTTTAACACTATTTTAAGAGGAGGAGAAGTACCAATCTCCTGGAAGAAAGCAGTGGTAGCTGTAATACCTACAAAAATTCATCAGATCCAGCTTCATACAGGCCCATTTCAATCATAAACCATGATTATGAAGTATTCATGTCTGTAATGGCTAAAAGAATGGCAAAAGTAATGCCAAAACTGATATGGATCAATGTGGTTGTGTGGAGGGGAGGCAAACATTTGTCAACATTAACAGAACATTGATGATCCATAGGGAAGCAGAATGTAAAAAAAAAACACTGTTGTCGGTGTGTCTTGATACAGAGAAAGCATCTGACAGAGTAAGCTGGGCCTTTACAAGTGCGGCGATGCAAGCATTTGAATTTCCTAAAAAAAATTATAAGGTTGATTAAGAGGATATATAAGGGTTGGGGGTGAAAATTAAAGTGGATGGGGTCCTCTCTGATAAATTCTGCTTAGGCAGAGGAACCAGGCAGGTGTGTCATGTTTCCCCTTTATTATTTGCATTATATTTAGAACCATATGAGCATCTTGGGGCAATGTAGAAATTGCCTCATGTACACAGACAGCCCTCTCCTCCTACCACCCAACACTACAACCTGTGAGAGATGTATTTATCTAGCCAAACTGGAGGTAAAGCTCTCTCCAATCAAGGCTGAACTTGACAGTCAAGAGGAGAAGGTAAACACTTGCACCACACCACACTCATCACATAGTCTCACTAAATCTACACCACCAAAATCCACACATAGAAACACAAACACATTTGTGGAGGCTCTCAATAATAATCTGCTCAAGCAACAGAGACCTCCAAAGCAGAAATGCAAGCAACCCCCAACACAATCTAAATGACATATAGCCCGCAGACTCAGTGTGCCAGTCAACCACAGCCAATAAGGCAAAACAATGTACCCAGCACACTAGTCATAGATGACTCTATAGTCAGGCACACTGATGTCCCACTCACCAGGCTAAACAAGGAGAAGGTTACTGTCAGCTGCCTGTCAGGTGCTGGGATCCGCCACATAACCCACGCACTCAGGTCACTCCACAACAAGTACAAATATGACTGTCATTGTCTATGTTGGTATGAACGACCCGAGATGTACCTCCCTGGACTACATGAAAAGAGATATGGAAGAGCTTTCTGATCTTGTAGCCCAGGCAGGTATGACCCTAGCCCTGAGTAGCATTCTGCCATCATCCAGAATGATACCGCAGTACAAGGACAAAATGATTGACTTCAACAATTGGCTAAGCTTCTGGTGTCATTCTAAAGGGATCCAGTATCTGTCTGCCTGGGATGACATGGTCGACACACCACGATGCTTTGCCAGAGATGGCCTGCACCTGTCACCCCTGGGATTCCAGATACTGGCGAAGGTTCTTCCCACCCTTATAGTGCCTTTTTTAGGCAAGGTTCAAATAACAAATTCACCACCATAACAGGAGCAGGCAAGCAAAAACCGAGGGTGATGCTACAAATCTAAATCTCAAAATGCACTCACTCGAGGCACTCCTTAAAATGGAGAACATTAATATCTGTGCAGTGACCAAGACCTGGTTCAAGGCTCCAGAGAGCACCCCTGCACTACCAGGCTATTACTCATACCGCACTTTTCGGCCATGTAACCTGGACCAGAACACCAAAGGTGGAGGTGTGTCCATATTCATTAAGGATATCCACAGCTCCAGGCTAGTTGCTCAACATAATGCAACTGAGGTTATCCAAATGCAACTAACTCTGGGAAAAACTGCAATCCAAATTGTAGCTTGCTACAGATCCCCCACCATGCCCCAGGATCCCCACGCCTCTTTTCTTGATGTACTGGAAAACATTAGGGTTCAACCAAACACCCTAATAATTGGCGATCTCAACTACCCCACCATTAACTGGGAAAACTGCTCATGTACCAACTCCTTCACTCAACGCTTTCTGGAATTCATAAATTCTAATGCCCTGGATCAACATATCCACACCCCCACCAGGGGGAAACAATATCCTAGATCTAATCATTACCAACATGAGTGACCAGTGTTCCACACCCGAAGTCAACGCCTCACTGGTCCAATCCGACCATAAGCTAATTACCCTAGATATCCACATCCTGCCTCCCCCCCCAAATGAAACCATGGTAAAAAATGTCTCCAAAGCCAACTTCATGCTTCTTAAGACAGAAGTGGTGAACTTCATGACACTCATGCAGATGGACAATACAGTTACGACTAATGAATCCTACACAATTGCACTTTATAAGCACCTACATGAGTGCATGGATCGTGCTATCCCAAACAGAACCAAGATGCTATCCTCCAAAAAAGGAAGCCAATCTGGTGGTCTCCTGCCATAAACAAACTGTACAACAGAAGGAAGAAACTGTTGCAAAAGAGAGTAAAATCCCATGAGTGGAGGAGCTCCCTGGTCAGCCTCAATAAGAAGCTGCGATCCCTGATAAAATCCTCCAAAGCTACTTAGGAAAACAAAATCGCCACTGATTCTACAGACAACTATAAAGCATTCTATAGCTATGTCAAGAATCTCAATGGCAACACTCAGATCTGCTCTGAGTTACAGCACAATGGCACTAAATATACAGACCCAACTGATATTGCCAGCATCCTGGCAAATACTTACAGTGCTAACTTTACCCCCATCTCACCCCCTAAAGAGCCCATCTCTATACCGGAAGAATGCAAAGTTCCTGTAATCATGGCTGCACAGGTAAAAAACACACTCTCCTAAGCCAAGAACACAACATCCATGGGACCAGACAACATCCCAGGCTGCATTCTACATGAACTACAGAACGAACTGGTACCCCACCCAAGTACCATGTTCAATCATAGCCTCACCTCAGGCTTTGTGCCCACTGAATGGCGCACAGCAATGGTTATCCCACTCCACAAGGGGGGAGCCACCACGGACCCCGGGAACCACCGCCCCATTAGCCTGATGAGCCTGGTCTGCAGGGCCATGGAATATATATCATCATGGAACTTAAGACATTGGTAATCTCCAAACTCTGGACCCCACCCAATTCGGGACTGTAAAAGGCAGATCATGTGTCCTAAACCTGACAGACTTCTTTGAAGCAGTCACCAAAGCCGTAGACGAGGGTAAGGTGGTTCACACAGCCTATATAGATCTTGCCAAGGCTTTTGACACCATCCTCCACTCTGGAATTATAGATAAACTCACTAAACTTGGTATAAATCCCTATGACACAAGATGGGTTGCCAACTGTCTCACTGACAGAACTCATACTGAGAAAGTAGCAGACTCCAAATCCGACTTCAGACCAGTGACAAGTGGAGTACCACAGGGTTCAGTTCTGGGTCCTCTCCTGTTTGGTATCTTCTTCTCTGAAGTACAGTCTAGCACAGAAGGTCTTTGGCTAACGAAGTTCGCAGATGACTGCAAACTAGGAGCCATAATCAAAACTCCTAACAATGTGGACATCCTACAAAAGGGCCTCACTGAGACAGATGCCTGGTGTCAAAGCCATGGCCTCAAGCTCAATGCCAAAAAGTGCACTGTCATCCCCTTTGGTAAAAACTCTGTACCCATGAACTACAACATAGGCAGTAGTATACTTAACACTGAAACTGTGATAACCTTGGGACACAGGTGGACAGTAGTCACAGTAGTCAGGAAATATTTCTACATGGCACACCTCATCACAAAAGGTTTCGCATCCAGAAAAAAATAGGTCATTGTTCCCATCTACTCATCACTCATTAGACCCATTATAGAGTACAATGACCCTTTTGGTATGTACCTCTCAAGACATTTACAACAACTGGAAAGGCCGCAGAAACACCTCACAAAGAGGATCACCGGCCTCAAACAGAAGCCCTACGCAGACCGTCTCAAAAAACTCCAGCTTTACTCTGTCACATATCGCCTACTCAGAGGTGATCTCTGCCTAACATACAAAGCTATGTCAAACCCAGAGTTGTTGGACATGCGCCACTTAAAGAAATCCCAATCCCTCCGAGCTACACGCTCTAGGGACCTAAACCTTGTCACCACAATAAACAGAACATGCCGGAGGGATAGATTCCTGTCCCAGAGACTTCCCATATTCTGGAATAAACTACCTATCTATATCAAACAAAGCTCCTCATTAGCACTCTTCAAGAAAAATCTTGATGATTGGATGGGAAATAGGAAATTCACCCCGGGATCACTTCTGTGGCTCTGCTCGTCAGTGGCACAGGAAAATAACTTTCTTAGGTGGCAAAAGCCAGGGTACCTTTTTGGCTGGGCTTGTATAGGCCCTAGGGCCGATAGCCTAGTAACTACCTATGAACCACTGACAAAGAAAATAAGGGACTCATAAATTCAAGGACATAATTGGTATAGTAGTCAAGGAAAGCTGGTTTTATTTGTAGATGATATTATTTTAAAGCTGACAAAACCAGAAAGAGACATTACAGTGTTGTGAAACATTTTGAGACAGTTTCAGATCTTTTTGAGATGCAAAGTTAATGAAGCTTAAACAAAGGCAATCGTGGTAAGTTACGTACCCACACATGAATTGTTTCAGGAATATCCATATTTATGGGGACATGATAAAATGAATTATTTAGGAGTATGGATTAAAAATGATTCTAGTGTGGCAGCTAAGGATATGTGGGAAGAGACTAAACAAAAGACTGCACAGAAACTGAGAAAATGGAAGCTTTGTTATATGGATAGTAAGATACAAGCAGTTAAAATGTTTTTTAGTCCCTTTAGTCTTGTACACAGGTCAGGCATATTTATTAACCAAAGGCGAAGTTGCAGATAGCAATAAAGAGCTGAAGGACTTTTTCTGAGAGGGGAAAATGGCAAGAGTCAAATGGAATAAGCTGATTCTTCCAGTAGAACAAGGCAGATTGGGATTACCCAATTTGAAAGGGTATTTCAGAGCTACACAGTTAAGACTCCTATAAATAGCGCAAACAGAAGACTATATTTCAAAGTACTAAGGAATGATGATGAAACAGGGGGGAAGTTCAACAAACAAGGACAGACTGGGATTTTGGATGCAGGCCTTTAAGGAGAATAATAATCATACAGAATACAGAATATTATATCCATAAGGTAGCAGAAAGTATTCTAAGAACTAAGCCAACATGGGACTGGAGAAAGGAGATTCTGCCAATAGGGGTGACTGCAACTAGGGACACAGACAATAGACAGGAGGGGCTTGAATTTATTGGAGAAAACTGGCAAAGGAACCAAGGCATTGGGAGCAAATAACTAGAGAAGAAAATATGATAGAATTGGAAGAATTTATTTGGAGAGATTGTCTTCACTATCAGAGATTGATATCAGAGTATAGTCAAAGAGAAAGAAATGGGGGGGGTCCTAATTGAAAGACCAGCACTGGCAGGCTTTATATATATATATATATATATATATATATATATATATATATATATATATATATATATTGGCTAGGCTTGTATAGGCCCTAGAGCCAATAGCCTAGTACCTACCTATGAACCTATGAACATATATATATATATATAAAATGTTATGCTTTTTCAATCTACTGAAGTAGATATATATACATACATACATATATATACACACACACACATATACATACATGCATACATGGGCCCACTTCAAATACTGACTTTCAAAATCCCTACACTCAAAATACTGAGACCAAAATCTATATAGCTCAAAATACTGAAAACTATACTGTAAACACAGAGGATACCAACACTTATTATATTCCAGCACAAGTACATACTGAAACAAATAAAACACAAACCATACTACTCTTCTCCAAGTATAAGCAGTGGGGCAATCCCCCCTGCACCGCCCTGAGGGGGGTTGTGCCCCCCCACCCCCTGCTACTTAAATATATCAACTCCGAGATTGCACTTTAGTGTAATGAAGTGCAATCTGATATATTTAAGTAGCAGGGGGTGTATGGGGGGTGCAGAGGTGCTTGTCCCCCTGCCTATACTTGCAGAAGAGTAATATGTCTCTGTATGTAGTTCTGCTGCAATATAGTTGTGTTGCTGTACTGTGTTTTTTTCAATATTTTGAATTTCAGTATTTTGAGTTTTCAATATTTTGAACTTTAGAGATTTTGGTCTCGGTATTTTGAGTTTAGGGACTTTGAAAGTCAGTATTTTGAAGTGGACCCACACATATGCATATATATATATATATATTATATATATATATATATATATATATATATATATATATATATATATATACATACAAACACACACACACACGTGTGTGTGTACAGAAAGAGAGAGATTCTTAAATTTTAATTTCATGTGTATTTTTAATCCTGTTTTCTTTACATATTTAATCCATGCTGGTATATTTTTCACTCTTTTAATATATTCATTAATGTTTCTTGAATCTTTAGTATTAACATTTTGTTTTGGATGGCAATTTTACAATCAGAATTATTTAATATATTATTTTTGTCAGTGTTTATCATTGTTTTTTTTTTTGCAACACATGATATACACAAAGTTATTTAACTGGGTTTGGGATGTTTTGTTTGTCTTTTTGGCTTTTCCCGGTAAGAGGTCGCCACAGCGAAACTCTGGTCCTCTAATTATTGGCAGTAGATTTTTATGGTGTCGAGTTGCCAGTATAACATTTTATTATGAGGAAATCCTAGTGGAAAATAAAAGCACTTAATAAAACATTTGGTTTTGTTGATTTTTTTCCAGCATTTTCATGTGGATACAGTACAGGGTTGGTTATATTTTTAATGAAAAGACAAAGAGAGCCTTAATAAAACAGAAGAAGATGATACACCTGCTAAAATATAGTACAAAGACATGTACATCAAGACACCTGGATACAAGGTATGAATTCATCAGCCCTACTGCTGCTTCTTTCTTAAGCACACCTTCCTGCACTGCTTGGCACTCTTCACAAACAGTAGTTTTCTTCTACCTACCCTGGGGGCCTAAAGGGTTCTCTAGTGGGCCCCTTACTATTTACCATGTTCACAACCAAGAACATCATGGTTTTGCTATCACTAAGCATTACATAATATACGAATGTCGCTGTCATTTGCTATTCTTCCATTTCACCACTATCATCTAATATAACTTTGAGAGATCTTGATACAATCCCTTCTTGGTTTCTCCAAATCAATTTATTATGAAATACGAGTTTTTGCAACCCTCTGAGAATTAATAAGATCCATATCAACTTGACTATTCTAAACTACTTGTGAAGCCTTCAGGAAAATGTTTAGCTTTCCGGTACCTGGAAATCCAATTTTTTTATGAATACATATATCCAAGAACTCAACAATTAAAAAATTTAAAGCAGTTGAGGCTTTGCTGAAAAAAGAAACTTACATTACTTACCTTCAAATGCTGGACCATCCACAGGCAAGACAGCCAATTCCACAGTTACAACACAGGCTTCCCTTATAGCACTAGTCTCTCAAATGAAGTTGCACAATTTGAACATCATTTAATAAGATTTGCTATTTCATGATCTTGGCACCTAGGCATGAGTACCAGTGCTTCACTCTTAGCAACATTAAATAACTGCCTGTTAGAAAAATGGGATATTTTGTTCATTGCACTTTACTATTTAATTTTAAGTCCCTTGAGTACATCCCACCTCTAGCAAGGAAATTTACCATCAGAGAAAATCACTATAACTTGCAGTCTCGTCTGACAAACAGTGTCACTAACCTCATCAGGCTTAACAATAATCAGCTCATTGGTGGTACAACCCTGTCATCATGAGTGGCCTTCATGTACCTGGCACTAACTTCTCCTCTTAGTTAGACTTCTGGAGAACCATCTGGATTTTTAGTTTAAGCTCGTAAAAAAAACTCACTCTTAGGCTTACCTACACTCAGTCTAAGATTCCTACCATTCGCAGGGAGCAATTGCTAACCGTTCTGCAGATTTTTTGCCTGATGTTAATTTGCATACAACTATTGCGCTACTGTCTGTACTAGTAGTATTTATTTTCCTTTCCTTCCTCACCTAGACCACTTGAATTTATACCAGTAGGTACTGGGATATATGCAAAATTTCACTCTCTAGTTGCTGCTGTAATAACCTTCTGTCCTTTAGCATCCCCTCTTTTCTTTCACTGATACCGAACCATCTGTATTACTAGCTTTACTTTTATTTTCTTGATTTTCACCACTGAAGTAGTCATTTTATATCAGGATCTTGCCACTCGGCCTTTTAGTTTTTGGGGATCACTGCTAGTTTTATACTACATAAAACTAGTAGTGAGTCCCAAAAACTAAAAGGCCGAGTGGCAAGATCCTGATATAAACACTACATACCTGCGGTGGTGGTACTGCGGTAGCGTTGTCGCCTCAGAGTAAGACGCTGTCCAGTTCGATTCTCAGCTAAAGCGTCTTCTGCGTGGAGACATGCATAAATGTGCGTACCTTCGTTGAAGGTTGTGCGACAGGCCTGGCAAGCCAGTACGTAAAAATCAACTGCCAATCATTAGCGGACCGGAGTTCCGCTGTGGCGACCCCTAACCGGGAAAAGCCGAAAGACACAAACTAGTTTTATACTACATGTAAACATTATATTACTATGGCAGAACATTAGGATATGTTGTTGGTGTATGGTCCCTATAAGTAGCATTCACACTATCTGCATATTTTATTACAATGTGATGTTATGTTTTCCTTAATTAATTTATAAAGAATTGTGGTTTTACTTTGTTAGTACAGGTTTGGAATTCTGACAGTGGTATCTTCTTTTACCTTCATGAGAAACATACATTAAGGTTACATACTTTATAACAATGTAGTGCAGTGTTTTGCCTTTGGCTTGCCTAGTTTCTGAATGAAAAATTTCTACCACTTTATTTGGATGGTTATCAAACAATAAAAAATTAAAATATGTTCATACTCTAATTACAAATGAGAAATACTGACAGAATCACCCTCGAAATAGAGAGAGAACTTGGAATGTCACTCAGCAAGGTCTACAGTACAATCCCTCCTAGAGAAATGTGTGTACAACTTGAAAACATGACAGTGAGTAAACATCAAAGTGAAAACAATGAAAAACTATATCTGGAAAGTACAAAGCAAATGGTAGACAATGACAGAGATCATTCATTATGAGAACATAGACAAGCATGACGATACAGTTACAAAAACATGAACTCAGAAATAAAAGACTGTGCCATGAGGCTGGAAAAAGTACATTCAATAAAAAAGTTAATAAGAATTTCTACCATAAAAAGTGTATTTCTAGAATAATCTTGCACAGTTCATGCTAACAGAATTAATGACGGAGCTCTAGAATCGCTTGAGAAGTAGCATTAATCTATTCCAGCTAAATGACTTGGAAAATATGCAGGGCATGTCCTGTCATATAAAGTGAGCATAAGTTAAACGGTGGAGGTTTTATAGGATAGCTAGCATTACTCCAAACAGGTCAACTCTTATGCAAGTCAAATGATAGAAGTACAATGCTCATAGGGCAGCTGAAAGTACGGACCTCTTTTCCATCTCATGGAAATATTATGAGGTTTGCATGAAAATTTGTTTTTATACAGGGTTGTACAAAAGGTCTTCCCCCTCTCATCTTTGCTTGGTCCTTTATTTCATACCACGAGAAGAGTTCAGAACTACTTGTAGACTGTATTCTCCCAATGTATGTGTGTGACATACAGACATAACATCCCATTTCTTGAAACAACTCAGAAATAAGTAACAAAAAAAAAAAAAAAAAAAAATCAGTGCCTCTACATTGGCACAATTACACTGTGTGACACACCCCACTGTTGGATGTATAATTTCATGTGAATAGCTGAGGCAATATTGACAGATATATCTATTAATGATTAAAAATGGAAATCTAAGAATAGAAGAGAAGAGCTAGAGAAGGGAATTTCTATCTAGCATAAGGCTCAAGCAAACTGTATACATATAAATTTCACATTGAACATGACAGTTCACAATCATTGCTTAGCTGTGAGTAACAATATTTATATTGTGAGCGAATAAAGAATAAAAGCAAGTTTCTGTAGTGAATGAACCATAAACTATAATACTGAAACACAAGAAAACAAAAAGACCTTGTAAGGAACAGAAAATGTATTAAAAGATTAATGCTTTCCTTCCACCTGTGAATGAAACGTATTCATACTTGGAAGAAAAGCACTAAACTTTCAATATTTTTCTGTCTCCTACAAGGTCTGTCTTTTTTTGCTTTTCAATATTCATAACATTTTATGAATAGAACACTTTCTGTAACTCATCCTCTACAAAACTCCAAAGTACTACACATATTGTTACTTTGTTTAGAAAAGTTCTTACATGCAAATGGTGCAACTATGAATGTACACTGAAGTGATGCTCAAAGGGTTCACAAGAAAGCACACTGATATGGAATAAATATTGTAATGATTCATGCAGGATGTCTGAGAAGTTCAGATTGGAGATCTTCCCTCATATGAAACTGCACTAAACTAATTAAAGTACGCTGTTTCACTGCCAGAATTGCAAAACTGTATGCAGAGAATTCGTAGACTCACAAATGGTAACAAAACTTTGTTATATATATTAAAGAAAATTATCCTCATATGATGTAATCGAGAAAGCTATTAAAATACGAGGTACCAGACAGATGTAGAAATGCGTCCTTGTTATATAAATATACAGGTATTCTAGACCGTCCTTTCTTCATTCAGGACAACTGCCATTTAGAGGCATTCTCAGCCTGTAAAACAACTCAGAGGTTTACTGCTGGTGTCCTTTCAGGTACAGTGTGACAGGCAAGAAAGGTTTGTTCCTTTTCATATCAGGCAGTTGAACAGAAACAATGACTTCTTTATGCATGTCAGAAAAGCTATATTCTGTATAATTTGATGGTTATATAGTGAACATCGTTGTACATAGTTTCTGTTATCTTTGTTCCTTTATATCAGTATTTTCTTGTTTTTATCTATTGTTGCTTAAATACAGTTCATCTTTTTTATAATAGTTGTTTATTTCAGCAATGATTATAATAAAATTGTTTATAACAAGAAAAGCTATATTCTAATGACCCCCATCACAGCAGCAGTTAATAAATACACATCCTTCCAGCACATAACAATGCTAGAAAACATGTAACGGATGCTGCCTTCCCCCTCCCAAAAAAATGTACTTCAGAATGAAGAAAGCATCGCAACTCCTTACATTATGCAGCAGTGTGTAAAAGGGATCTATCATTATGTCAAATGGAACAAATGTACAAAATTATATCACCCACTGAAGGCACTGATGTGCAAACACAGTTAAGAGGCCAAATGTTGTAAAAGACATAAAGTATTCATTTTTGAACACTTTAGATCACAAACTTAATTAGAAATGTATAAAAATGCCATGCATGAATGAATCTAATCAATAATTACAGCCAAAATCTGATTATTTCAGCCAATTTACTGAAATGCATGTCACAGAAGCATTTCTATATGCAACACTAGTGGGAGAAAGTTTAAATTTTCAAGGGAATCTACACTTTCATATCAACATCCTCAAGTTGTTTTATTTTCTGGAAAAGCCATAGCACAAATTCCAGGGAATGTTTACATTATTAAAAATGGTGTAGTTTATATACCTCCAGTTGTGTTGTCATCATCATCATCTTTCGGCTTTTCCCGTTAGGGGACGCCACAGCGGATCATCTCTTTACATTTCTTCCTATCCTCTGCATCTTGCTCTGTCACACCAACTGCCTGCATGTCCTCTCTCACCACGTCCATAAACCTTATCTTAGGCCTTCCTCTTTTCCTCTTACCTGGCAGCTCCATCCTTAGCATTTTTTTCCCAATATACCCGTCATCCCTCCTCAGCACATGTCCAAACCAACGCAATCTCGTCTCTCTTGCTTTGCCTCCAAACTGTCCAACATCAGCTGACCCTCTAATATACTGATTCCTAATCTTATCCATCCTAGTCACACCGAGTGCAAATCTTAACATCTTTAACTCAGCCACATCCAGCTCTGACTCCTGCATTTTTGTCAATGCCACTGTCTCCAACATTACATTTATTTAAGACAGTTATTCCCTTAACCTGTGTTTTGCATGACATGAACAAAGGATATTGCTGCTCATTTCAAACCATCTGAGCTACAGGGAAGCCAAAAACATGCATCATTAACCAAAATCTCCTACACCATGCAGGCCTTTTAATGGCAAAACATGGAGTTCTCCTCTAAAGAACATCTGAGACATTAAGTCCTGTCTGAGCCTAAGGACAGGAATGCATGAGATTTGCTCCTGTGACCTGGCTGAAAGCTGACACAATGGTTGCCTCCCACAGGTGAGACAAATAGATGTGCAAAAGGATTACAGTCATACAAAACAGTGTAGTGCAATGCAATGGATTCCGTCATTATGTTACACATTTAAGAATTTTGCAAGAGATATCTTTTTTTTTAAAGAAAAACATTTAAGACAGCATGCTTCTTAAGGAATAGTGGAACGGAAGAATTATGTTTGCATATGTATGTATATATATATATATATATATATATATATATATATATATATATATATATATATATATATATATATACACACACACACACACACACACACAAATGTGTGTGTGCGAGTGTGCCAACTATACATTGTTTATGGTGGGGTCAGCTTTCTTGCTTCATGCAGACAAGTGATATTTCAAGGGATATAAGGTGCAATTTCTTCCTGAGATACTTTTACAAGCAGGTAAGGAATTTAATCATTCTTCCAAGGCCTTAGGGATCATGACAAATTCTGCAGGAATTTCTTCAGCATCCTTATATCTTTTCATGCTGCTGTATGCGCAGAAAGGCACATGCACAAACACATACACACGAGTAAAATAGAGATGATTGCATTTTAATAACACAATATGCATGGGAAAACCAAAATATAATTATTTTAGCATTTCAAAAAATGTATCTACACCGTTTAAATGCTGAAATAATAAACATTCTAACATACACGCAAATCAGTCCATTGATACAACAGCTCACGTTGTAGCACCTCTAAAAAAGCCCTCGAATTATTCAGAACTGTAGCAAAGCAGCTGTTCTGATAAAATAAATCTATGACAATGCCCGTGTTTTAAAGAACATAATTTAACAGCGAAATAATCTATAATATAAACATTATCGATGACGAGATATAAGTTATAAAAACTCAGAAAGTGTACGACAGAGTGAAGTGAATGTTTTTCACAAGTTACAGTATAATGAGCGCATCACGTTTCTTTAAATTGTCCCGAAACATTAAGGAAACTATATAAAATCACCTCGTTTACCTGTTAGATGTTGCACGCATAATCCAGAAAAAAATATCGAGCGGGTTAGATAAATTCAGTTATTTCAAAAGTTACTTCCAGTTGTGTTAAAACTACCAGTCCTGTGAAACCACTGAAGCAAAAAATGGAGCTATTCAGAAATGCTGTGAATATCACCAAGCTATGAAAAAAGCTGACATTTGTTCCAGTTTTTCAGCATAAAGTGCGTTCTTCCTTAGACTGTTTACTGCAGTTTTGCCTGACTTGTACATTCAGTGAAGGCATGAACTTTTTCTTTGCACGCTCCTTGCACAGATATTTGGGGGGAGATTGGAGCAAGAGCGTTACTTGCCGCATCCCGCTGGTAGAGAGCAGTACCATCAGGACCGCCTTTTCTAAACCACGCCGTTCCCAGCCGCGGCCAATACGAGTACCGTCGCCTTATTTACATAATTCATCCCGCCCTTTCCAATCTCCACCAGGTAAAGCGATCAAATCTCAGATTGCATTTCTGAGCCAGAAAAGTAGAGTTAAGTAAATTAAATAATGGCATCTCCAGCTGGGGAAAGCACGAAAAAACACAAAGAAAGGAGACAGTAATAACGTCGTTAACCTAGGTGACAGCTGGAATGCATGGTTTTGGCCGCTGGCCTGTTTTGTGCTAACTGTTCTGTAGCCTGTGTTTACCTAAACGTTTGGGTTTAGCACATAGTTGTGAAATAACTGACTTCGGGATCAGTGAGCGTTTCAGACTCGCCGGTTGTCTGGCAGAGTTTGTGTTCATTGTGAAGCTGTCTTTCGTTTAAGTAAAACATTACCCCCTCCTGTGGAGTTGACACACTTAGGCTATTAAAGCCTGGACTGGAGAGTAGGCTATTTTTTTTCTACTGTACTCAGTCGGCGTTTGTAATCTCCAAGAGGCGATTGAATTAATTCATCAGAATAGATGCATACTTCTCAACCTTCCAGATTTTCACAGAATATCCAGAGTTTTGCCCTCTTAGTTTTTGGTCTAGTCTTCATAAAATCTGTGGTTTTCTAGCAAATCATTGAGGTTTGAAGTCATTAAATGGTAAATAATGACAGACATTTGAGTTTCAGGCTTCATATCCTTCAGAAAATATATAATAATGTAAATTCTGTCATTCTAGCAATTTCCTAAGTTTACAGGAGTAATATTTAAAATCCGTCCGCAATGTTGGGGTTTTGCATAGCTCTCAACCTTCCATATTCAAAATGAGGAACACTAGCCCTCGTAATGCGGAACAGATGGCAAAACGTGGAACACATACCGATGATATGCTAACAACTTCAACTAGGAAGGTCATAGGATGGATAAAATATGCTGATTTTGCCTGGGGAAGCTTCCCCAGGCATTAATGAAAACGTGAATATTAAATGTGCTTTGCGATGTACGCATACCTCTCAAGTGTACCTCATTACGAGGAACGTACCTCATTTGGGGTCTTAAAAAGTTCATGTTCCTCGAAGTTCATCAAAGTTCCACAATGAAAGAGTCTGTCACACATTCAGTGTTATGAATTTTTTTAAGTGAAATCCATGGTAAATAGAAATTAATCAGATTAATTCATTAAAGGATCTTCTTTGTAAGTAAAACCAGCATATTTTAACCATCCTATTACCTTCCTAGTTGAAGGTGTTAGTAAGCCATTAGTATGTGTTCCACATTTTGCCCATTTGTTCCACATTATGAAGGCGAGTGTTCCTCATTTTGGTGATGGAAGGTTGAGAGCTATGATGTACAGGTGAACTCCAACTACTACATTACACATTTGTTTATCATTGATTGTATAGTTTTATTTTGCTACATTGCTTATACGTGATGCTTATTGGCTATTTTTGTTTTTAAAGAGAGGCACAACAAGGCTTCATTTCATTCTTTGTTTTTTTCTAATGAAGTTCTTATATCTATTCTACCTACCACTTCTATCCAAACTAAAACCTACCTGTCTAGCAGCTGACCAACTCCCTAATGACTTCTTAAAAACTGCTGCAAGCTCCATTGTCTATCCCGTATCTAACCTAATCAATCATTCCATCGCAGAACAATATGGCCCCATACTATGGAAAATATCCCATATCATCCCCCTCCACAAGGGAGGCCCATATAAAGATCTCTCTAATTATCGGCCCATTGCCATTCTCTCACTCCTAGCTAAAATCTTAGAGAAATGTATCCATAAGCAGCTCCTAGACCATCTCACTACAAATAACCTCTTATCTAGTTCATGTCACAGATTCCGTCCACACAGTACCTCCACAGCCTTCATAAGTTTCACTAACTACATCAATCTCCTCAAAAACAATGGACAACTAGTTTCTACTATATTCCTTGATATGTCCAAAGCTTTTGATAGGGTATACCACCAACTACTACTCAACACTTTAGCCTCCTTCAACCTCAACTCTACAGCTCTCAACTGGTTCTTTAACTACCTTACTAATCAACAATAGGCAACTAAATGGGTAATAAACTCTCCACACTCCTCCCAGTCTCTGTTGGGGTTCCTCAGGTTTCCATCCTTGGCCTTCTCCTTTTTATTATATTCATAAATACTCTAAACACTGCCACTAAATCTGCTTCTATTATTCAATATGCTGACGACGCTACTCTTATTTGCTCTGCTCCCACACCCCAAGAACTCCAAGATAAACTGCAAAAGTCATTTCTAGATATTGAAAATTACCTAAATGAACTTCAACTCATCCTAAACCCAAATAAAACAAAATTAATTATCTTCTCTAACAGGAAATCCAAAGCAAAACCACTTCCTCTCTCCATCTACTCCACTAATGGCACTATAATGCAACCAGTTAACCAAACAAAACTACTTGGTGTCACGATAGACAACAACCTAACATTCAATAAATGCATATCACTCACAATAAAGAAAGTTCACATCAAACTTGGTGCTCTATATAGGGCCAAACCTTACCTTTCTCAAAATCCCAGACTAGCCACAGCTAGATCCCACCTCCTATCTACTCTTCTCTACTGTTTTCAACTTTTCAGTAACCTTCATAAGTCTGATTTACATCTTCTTGATTCCTGCTATAACAAAATAGCAATAATATACCCAACAGGACCTATCATTGCCTTGCTCTTCAAAAATTACACTGGCTTGAATTTCCCAATCTGTTATTGCTCAATCAGTTTACCACTGCCCACTCCATTATCCACAAACCTGAAAACTGACCTGCACTCTCCAACCTAGTGCAACTAAATACCAATCCCAGGACCCTTAGATCACCCGATAAACTTATACTCAAGGTGACAAAGTCCCATAATTACTTCAGTGACTCTCTCTTCTCCTTCACAGTAGCCAAACAGTAGAACCTGTTACCCCAGAATATCTTAAAAAACACAGATTGTCATAGCTTCAAAAAACTCCTTAAGGAATACCTTACTCAACAATGGCTATGGTCCTGTAATACTCCGGGCTAGTTTCTCATGCTTTTGATCAAATGTTTTCTATTCTGCTATCATCTTGTCTTATTTCTACCAAATGAAAACACCACAATGGTTATTAGTTATATATCTAATGAGTTTCATATTACTGTCTGTAATAAGGCTTAAGAAATGTAATGTTTTCTGTTTTACATTCACCTTTTTGTAAATTGTGATTGTTGGCAACTGTCAAACTTTTTTGTATATTGTTTGTAAATCTTTTAAACATTTTTGTAATCTTTTTGTACTATTGTACAATTAAAGGAATTAATAATGTGTGCTCATCTATATTATCTGGTTGAATATGCTAGAAACATGTAAAATATACTGTTTGTATGTCTTGCATATGTATTTCTTTGGAGTTTTTCTCCCCGGACCTCCACTGAAAATGGACATGTATCCAGTTGGACTATCCCGGTTAACAAATGTAAAATAAAATAAATACAATATTGTTATGGAGCTTATCTCCCCTGGTCTCTGCTGAAAACGGGCTACTTGCCCAGGCGGACTGTACCCGGTTAACAAATGTAAAATAAATAAATAAATATTAAAGAACAAAAGCATACAAATCTGTTTGGCAGGCTCAGTTCTCTTTTCCCAGGTCATAGAAGTTTGTTAGTTAATTAATCAAAGTTAATTGAGTGCCAGGATGATAGGGTCTTAATTCCCTTTAGACATCTGCTTTCTGAGGATGTGCATCAGGTACTAACAGAGGCAAGAAAGCCTGCTACTAGAAAATCATATATTAGCAAATGGAAAAGGTTTTCTAGTTGGTGTCAACAACATCACCAGCACCCATTCTGGGTTAGTTATTCTCTGGTTTGGCAATATTTGCCTGAGTTACTATCCTAGTGCCTTTCTTATTCCTTTGTCAAGGTTCATTTATTGGCCATTTCAGCAAGTTTGTCTATAGATCCTCCTCTCTCAGTGTAGTCTCATGTTAAAGTGTTTTTGAAAGGGGTTTGCAGAAGAGGCTACCACACAAACTGGTGGCCCCTCCTTTGATTTTAATTTTGGGTTAGAGAAGCTAACTCTTGCTCCACTTGAACTAGCTAACCTGTCTGACTTGAGGTTCTTAAGATGGAAAACAATTTTACTGATTATTCTGACCACTGCAAGAAGAGTATCTGAGTTGCAAGCTCTTATGGTGAATAAACCCTATCTCCTTTACAAAAGGGACACAATTTCTTTGAGAACTAATCCTGTTTTTTTCATGCCTATCTGGGTTTATTTTAAACCAAACTATCTATCTCTGTGTTTTCTTTCCTAAACTTAAAATTAAGGAAAAGGATACTCCATACCTTGGATGTACAAAGACAACTCAGGTGGTATCTTAACAAAACAATTTTTTTTCAGATCTTCTGATCAAACATTCATTTCATGTGAAAGTAAGAAGAAGAGACAACCTGTGTCAAAACAGACTATTTCTAAATGGTTGTCTAAGGCTATTACCTTTTTATTATAATCGTCATAAAAAACTATTCCTGGCAGGGTCAAGGCCCACTCCACCAGGGTCTTGGCTTCATCTGTGGGTTTTTAGGAAGGACTGGATTCTAGAAGTATTCTATAAGCTGCTACTTGGTCATCTGTAAATACTTTTACAAAGCACCATAAGCTTGATTCCTTCTCTTGGTCCAGGTAGGTTTTGTGAGAACTTTTCTCCAGGGGCTCCTAGAATCTTCTCCTTCCACCTTCCAAATGTAGTAAGCTAGAGTAATCTACCCATATAACTAAGGCTACTGCAGCAGTGATCAACATGATGAACATAGGATAGTTGTGTAAGTAAACTTACCATAATAGTACATGTTCAAATGATTACTAGTGCAGTAGTTGTTCCCGCCCTCCTTCTCCCTTGATTTTTGGTGTGTTTTTATGCCAGGGTATGGACATTTATTTATTGTTGTTCCTAGCATTGTCCTTTCAGGACTCAGTCTCCCCCTTATCTGTTGTCATGAAGCTCTGAAGGGTTTGGCTCCCTAACTTGTCTTTTAGTCAGCCCAGCTTGAGCTGCCTGACAATTTTGGTGTGTGGAAGATGCCTTGAATCTTTGGAAGATGGCCAGCTGTTATACCCATTGGCAGGATATAACCCGTATAGGTAAGGCTACTGCAACAGTGATCATTTGAACATCTACTGTTATGGTAAGTTTACTTACACAACTGCACTTTTCTTTTGCTCATTATGATGCTGTTTTACATCCTGTACATTCTATATATGATATGATGTATTGTTAGTTATATCATTGTTTAGGTAAATAGGCATGCAGTGGAAGAGTGCTAGACCATTTCCCCCCATTTGTCAAATTTTTACAGCTGTCTTGTCAAACACTGACTGGTAGACATACCATTCAACTGCCCAGTATTTCACAGAATGTCCAGCTTTTTGCTTAATATTTTTAGTCAGTTTCTCATAAAATTTATGGGGATTTTTTTGCGAATTATTGAGGCTGAAGTATTTAAGTAAAGACAGGCGTTTAGGTTTCAGACATCATATCTTTCAGAAAATGCATACAAATGCAACACCTTTGATCTAGCAACGTTTTAAGTACAATAGAGAAAAATTTGAAATATTTCCCTGATTTGGAGACTTCAACCACCATTATTTTTGATTTTGGCCAGCATTCTTGCTCTAAGAGGTTGAGAGGTATACTGGTAGGTGAGAGGTTGAGAGTTATAAGTTCACATTCTCTTCTTCATAAGAAGTTAGTATTCCAATACAAATTTTGATTAAAAAATGTCTTCTACGTAGAAGGATCTATAACATTTCTCATTCCCACACCAACATCTTTATTCTTATTTGTCAATGGTGTGCTAAGCAGGGTTGCATACAGTATTCCATTTTGTACTCAAAAACTCATACTGCTGCCCACCAGACTACCTGGAATAAAAGAGGCATATCTCTCAAAATGTTGCCCCAAAGCAAATAATAAATGTATGATTCATTTTCAGCTGTTCGCTTCAATGATTTAAGATAATGAGGAGTATTTTTAGTCCCATAAGGGTAATCAGCAAATTTAATTCCTGCACCAGTGTTTAAGTCAGCAAAGTACAAATGATTGTTTCAGAACTTCTCAGCCAAAGGAAAAAATGCCCATATCAAACTTGCACATCTGAAGTGGTCTGCTGCCAGCCTCTTGCATCTAGGCCACTGTGAATGAGAAAGGGAACCAGCTAATGAGTTATTTAGCCCAATTACATATTGAACTCTTATTGTCACATGCCATTCTAAACAGTGGAGTGCGAAGTGCATCATCATTCTCCCCAAAGTACCTCTGCCACCTAGCTGTTTGTTCACTGTATACACCACCCCTTGTTGTCTGACCTAAGTTTGACTACTCTATTAGCCATGTGTTGGCCCCACATCTGTAATGCCAATACCACCAGAAAAAAATGTGAGTTCAGTTATTGTAATTCATTTCCTCTCCTTGATTTCCTCTGACTATGTACCACTCAACCATTTTCCTTTAAAGTAACCTCCAACACCGACTCCCCCCACAGAATCTATTATTAACTCTCTCTCTCTTCCTCACTGTTATCTTTCTGCCACAGAGTTATCCCATTAAACTCTTGGGTGAATCTCTGCTATATTTACAATTCCCATTCCATATTTCTCGAAACCCCGATTCTATGGTGTGGCTTTGTGACCCGCTCCTTTCACTGTCAGTCTCCTCATGAATGATCTATCTGCAGGGATAATCCTTCATGCAAAATTCATTTGTCCTGTCAATTCTTGTAACTATTTTTGAGAAAGCTTTTCTTTTGATAATACTTGCCCCAAAGACTTTTGCAGCTTATCATTCTTCTGTTTGGGCAGCTGGCCTATTCCCCCCTCCTTGTCAATCTCTATTCACAGGAATGGAATCCTGACACTTGGCCCTCTGCCTTTTCTGCTACCAGTCGCACACCTAGTTCCCTACATATGTTCTTGAAGCATGTTACTGTTCCTTGACATTGTTCTGTGTTTGCTTGCCCCATAAACAGAAAACAATCAGGTAATGAAGTATACTGTCCTCTCATGCCCACTGTGCTGCTGCCCAATGCACAAATGTGCTGAAGTTTTCAAATGATGCACATGGCCATCACTTATCCATGTAATAATATCATTCATAGAGTATACCAAGCCACTGTTGGTCCTTTGGATGTATTGGCAGCAGTTTAAAGGCAGCTAGCAATACAACCTGACCCTTCAACCGAACCTTTCCCAATACTTCATCAAATGATGTGCAGGAAACCAAAGTCTCCTTTTCATCAGTATAGTTATACATTGCTTCCCCTTTGGACATAATAAGTGCTGAATGAGTGTAAATGCTCCTGGTTGATTCTTCAGTACCAAACCTATCAGGGAGATACTAAAGCGGCACCTTATTTATTTATTTATTTATTTATTTATTTATTTATTTATTTTTTGTGGACCTGTCATTCTCCCTGCCCTTATATCCTTGCCCAGTTTTTCTTTTGCCATATCTGGCCTGTCCTTGGCATTTTTACTTTACCCCCTTTTTTGACCCTTTGGCTAGTATCTTAAAACGATGTGTGAAACTGTCGTGTAAAAAAGCCGCTGCTTGTTTGTCCAGGTAAAATGTCATCCATTCACACAAAGCATCTTTTCTATTGGGGTTTTTAATGTTTGGGTTATTGGTCTTTTGCCCTTGTAAGGGTAATGG